>NC_056003.1:25883143-25996293 GCF_018446385.1 Zingiber officinale
ATAAATTATAAACAGATGTCACGACCAAATGGAAAGGAACAAACCATTGGAAGGTTGTAGTGTAATTAGGTATTAGTTTATCTTGACTATATAATTACACTAGTACACTTAGAGTGTATTGAGTAGGACCATTAGAGATCGTTTCTTTTATACTGACTTTATAAAGAAACAAAGACCTCAGTTATTATGGAAGTGTGTGCTCTTAATCCTAATATAATAACAAGCACATATATTTGATATTTATTTCTTTAATTTATCAATGGGTGAGATTTAGTTCGATAAATCAATAAGCCCGATAAGTTGGGAAATGATATCACTTATAGTGTGTGTTGTTGATTATAGAAGGAAACTATGTCCTAGTGATCTAAGTTGATAATGTCCTCAAGATGAGCTCATAAGGATTGTCATGTTAAACCCTGCAGGTGGACTTAGTCCGACATGATGATAAGGTTGAGTGGTACTATTCTTGGACTAAGATATTAATTAAATGAGTTGTCAGTAACTCACTTAATTAGTGGACATTTGATATCTTAAACACAGGGAGACTAACACACTCATAATAAGAAGGAGCCCAAAATGTAATTTGGGATTGGTGCGGTAGTTCAATAATAGTTCTCTAGTGGAATGAATTATTATTGATAAAATTAAGTTGTGTGTTCGGGGCAAACACGGGATGCTTAATTTTATCGGGAGACCAAAACCAATTCCTCCTCTCGGTCCCTATCATAGCCTCTTATTTATAGAGTACTATACCCACCTATACCCACCTTCATACCCATGATGTAGGGGCCGGCCAAGCTAGCTTGTGGATCAAGCTAGGGCCGGCCAAGCCTTGATTCATGGGTGGCCGGCCCTAGCTTGAACCCAAGCTTAGGTGGCCGACCCCCATTAAATTTAAAAGAATTTTAATTTTAAAATTTTCTTATGTGGAAGATATAATTTATTGGAGAGAATTAAAATAAAAATATCTCTTCTACAAAAGATTAAGAAAAGAGATTAGATCTCTTTCCTTATTTGTAGATAGGAAAGATATTTTATTTTTTCTCTTTGTAAATTATTCACATGTTGAAAAATTAAAATTATAGAGATTTCTTTTTATCAACCATGAAGGGATTTTAAAGGAAAATTTTATTTTTTAAAATTTCCGAAGACAAATAAAGAATTTTTAATTGTTGATTGAAAATTGTCTTGTTTGCTCTACATGAGGTGGTCGACCATTACATAATTGATTAGGAAATTTTATTTAATTTTTCTTAATTAATTGATGTTAAGGAAAATTAAGGAAATTTTATTGTAATTAAATTTCCTTATTTGTCAAAGCCAAGGAATATAAAAGAGGGGGTTGGGGTGCCTTCATGACAGACAACTTTTATTATTATTCTCCCTCTCTTCTTCCTTGGGTTGGCCGGCCCTATTTCTCTTCTCTCCTCTTGTTGGCCGAAATCTATCATCTTGGTGGAGCTCTTGTTTGTGGCCGGATCAAGGAAGGAGAAGAAGGAGAGAAAGCAAGCCTCGTCTCTAGCATCCCTTGGAGCATTGGTGGTGGCCGAAATTCTTCATCCTTGAAGGAGCTTTATTTTGACCGAAATCTAGAAGAAAGAAGGAAGGTGGAAAAGTTGTTCTCATCTCGGAAGATCGTTGCCCACACAACGTCCGAGGTTAGAAGATGAATACGATAGAAGATCAAGAGGTCTTTGTCTTCAAAAGTAAGGTATAACTAGTAATGTTTTTCCGCATCATACTAGTTTAATCTTCATGTAAAAATACTAAATATAAGAGGCATACGATTCTAGTATTTCGAATTTGTTTTCGATATAGTGTTCTTTTGTTTTTTTCCTTTTTGGTTGACCTAAAGTTATTTAAGGAAATTAAATACACTTTCCTTAATAGGCTTTGTCTAGGCGGTGGTGGTTGTTCTCATATCCAAGAAGAATGTGCCTCGCCATACGGTCCTGGAAGCCAATTTTGGAAACTAATATTTAATGAAATTAATAACCTAGGAGATTTGGATCAAACGTGTTAAGTTCCAGAGATCCAAGTCTAAACCTAAAAGAACAAATGGATTAAACTTTGGATCAAGCGTGTTAAGTTCCACAGGCGATCCAAGTTTAATTTAAAAGAACACATGGTAGCTAGGAAAATATTCAAACCTTTGTATAAAATTTGTGTACAGTGAAACCATTAGGTTTTCCGAGTAATAACCAACAGAGCTCACGACGTTTAGGATTTTATAAAGAAGAATTTAATTACCACCGTTAGATTGAAACGACATGCATAAGGAGGATCGTTGATTTACAAAGTTTGGCGTGCCATTGCATTATACGAAGAGGTGGGCGTCAGAGGATGTTATAGAGAATGAGTAGTTGTGCCATGTGGCATTCCATAAATGGACATTTATGATGGGTGTGACAAGCGAGGTATTCTGCAGTCGAAATGTCTTTTCGCACGTCCTCGGTATTATTCTTTTTTAAAACAGCTAGCCATAGGTAAACAATTTTTTTTAAAAAAAAATTGCCAAGTACCGGAGGCGCAAATAAAGGCCCTAGTTGCAGGATGGCTTGGGTAAAGAAGGCGAGCGAGTGAAAATAGAACTTGAGTCCAGTCAATTGGTTACACCTCCTTCGAGTAGACTTGAAGGTGAGGCTAGTAATAAGAGTTATAATTTGTGGACCCAAAAGATGACGTAATGATCAAAGTCATGGTGATGTGGTGGTCAAAGGTAAGATAGGGATGTATCCCTCGCCTAGTTTCGTTACTTGCATAATATATGACTGGTCGGATAAAGGCTAGTCAATCATAAAGCTCCCTATGTACGCCCGGCCAGGCAAAGGTCGGTCGGGATTAAGTTACCTGGTCTCATATTAGCTCTTAAATGGATCTTTTACATGTACAATTTATCAGATGGTTCTTTAAATGGATTTCTAGGACACTCTATGCATTATGATAGTGATGGAGTAGATTTCTAATAGAATTTAATGTATGATAAAGCAGCTTAATGAAAGGACATGCTTAAATATGGTCGGCCATAAAGATCGACTGAGATATACTCAACAGACAACATCTGACAACATTATAACAGCTTATCAAAACTTGTTATGAAATATTCCTTTGGAGTCTTCTTTGAAGATTATTATGTTTCTCATAAGCCGACCAATCATGATAACATATTCCTTTAACTACCTCAGTAATGATGTAAGACACAAACGATAAACGAGATATACAAGTGGGTGAATGGAAGATTCTCGGACAATTATTGTAGAGGATGTATATTTTCCAACACCTAACAAACTCTGGCATACTATGCCACCTCACTATGATGGAGGTTATAAGATGTGGTACATAAAAGGAGGTCTTCTCCATTGGTGAGGTACATTTTTTACATTACGTCATACTATTCAATTGGCCTCATCGAAACTTTACGCTCGTCCTCTACTGTTCTTCACGGCTCTTTATCCATCTGAACGAAATCGTACTGACTTGAGCGTCGGAAGGCCTTGCCAAGGACTCCTTCCCTGGTCTTTGGTCACTAACGCTTTGTTAGATCGTCTGAGTGTGCATAGAATTGGTGAGAAGATTCTCCTCGGATCGAAAAGTCTTCTACCAATCAATAAATCCACCATCTGAACCAGCAAGCTATCTCTTCAACCCTCAGATAGGATCAACGGCCAAGCAATAGGTGGTCACTCACTCCACCATCGCCTACCACTATGTACAACGATTGTGGAAGAAGCAAGTTTCGTACCTATCGACATTAATACGTTCAATAAGCTAAGAAGAACGCAAATCAAGGAGAAACCTTATATTCTTTCAAAAATAGTATCTCAAATTCCTATTGGCAATAAGAAACAAAAAAAAAAACATTACAGAATTAGCAAAATTCAAGTTAAAGTGTCAATATATAGGGTATCTAATTTTTTTTTTCTTGTCTACTTGTTGATTTAGCAAAAAGGTCCAGACGACTTTTTTCTTTATCAACAAATGAAATACATAAACATTTACAAGACCTATATCAACCTCAATAGCAATCTACCAAGGTACATAATGAATAATGTTTGAACCTTTAATAGAACACTGGGCTATGAACTCTAAGAATAGCCTTCTTGGTATTCTCTATTCTTCTTTCTTCAAGGATTCAGTTAGGATAAAAGATGGATTCAAAAAAGTTGCATGAGCTATAAATTTGCAATCACTAGATGGGTGTTAAATAGATTTTTTTAAAAAAAAAATCCATTTGAAAGGTATCCATCTAAATTTCTAGCATCCTGAATTTCTGTAGATCAAATATTAGAAACTCAAGTGTCAGTGAAAGGTGATATACTCCTTTCTTTTTGGTGGCTACATTTAACCGCTTTCTATTTTAATTGCACGAGGCTAATCCTTTTGGGCATTCATATACTCAACACTGTTAATTTTATTCTATGATCACAACTTACTCTTTTATTGTTTTGAATAACATCAAAAATAGTGGCAGTCGTTAACCAATTGCCAATTGCTTCCCTCACTCTCTTTCGCTCATTTCATTGGAAATAAATAAGTGCTCGCAAAAGCAAAACCTTGCAAACCAACATCATCAACTAAGGACGGTTTCAAAGTACAACAAACCCTGAATAACAGAATGGAGTTGAATTTTTGAAGTAAATAAGACAACCAGAAAGGAACTTTTTAAGGAATAATGAAAGGAAAAAAAATTGAGAAAGAACTAAAAAATATTGTAAAGAGGATCCAAGAAAAGGGTCTGGCAATTCTTTGTGATTCTCCTCCACTCTTGATGGGTGCATGATATCTCTGGTGTAATGACCAGGGATCGATTTTCAGGAACTGACGATCTGGGATTTATCCCGTCATGCGTCTATGACCTGTGTACCTGCATGAACCGCTCTCTATATTCGTAGGGCCGGCACTAGGAAGGCCGCTAAAATAACGGATCTATCTTTTTTTGATATTTCCTTAGACATTCAAGGTCGGTAATTTTCTGTAATTGCTTCTATATGCCTTGGAACCAAAATGTAAAACCTTCAGCTCCAATGTTGATTTAGCAAATTAAATGAGCCAAGCTATATTGGAAACAGACTAACTACAAGAAAATAAGTTCAGAAAAAAAAAATCACAAAGCATATATGTTTTAAGCAACCCAACATTTTTATTGCCCACACAGCACATTTTTATTGCCCACACAGCACATGATGGACACATGATATTTCTAACATAATAGGCCATGATGGACACATGATATTTCTAACATAATGGACAAAGATCGATTCTCAAAAATTGACGACCTAAAATTTATCCCATCATATGTCTATGGCCTGTGTATTTGTATTTATCTCCCTCATATCCATGGAACCGACACTAGAAGGACCGTTATGATAACGATCTATCCTTCTTTTTTTTTTTTTTAAAGCAGCCCAACAGAAAGACCTGCATCTCAAATTTAAAAAAAAATACCAAAGAAAAGTGGGGTACAATTAAATAATAAACATCCATTAACATTCATCAAAACCAGAAAAATCCATTGAGAATAGAACATGAAAGATAAAAAAACAGGATACAAACTTAGGAAATTGTTTCTCAATTCCAATCCATGAAATCACATGTCATCCAACTGCTGCTTCTAACTCTTACTGTTTTTGTTATTTGGACCCATTGTTTCATCATCTTCATCACTTTCTTCAAAAACAAAATGTGATTCACCTTCCTTTTCTTTCCTTGAAATTGCATTCATTGTAGTTGACTTTGTTTGATCATGTTCCTTCAGCAGATCCAAGGTGTTTGTGATTTTATGATGGAAGGGTTTAAGAAAGCTCCACAGTGATTGATTTTTTATGGTGGCTTTCTTCAATTTCTTTTTTTGATCTCTCTTCAATTGTTTAATTTTTTTTACCTTTTTTTCTAATTCATGAATGTGATGTAAACGTTGTTTCTCCGCTTCAGCACATTGCTCAAGTTTAGCCTCTAAATTGGAGGCCGAGCTTAAAATTGTACTAAGTGGACTGTGATCCGACTCAAAATTTTCTTCAATCATATTTCCTGCAAAAGAATCAAATCAATATAAAACAAACTAATTATAGGACAACAATCAATTCTAGGACATGTATCAATACAAAAACAAATTAATTGTATTGATTAAAGATCAAAATGTTGACTCCATACAAAAGTGATAAGTGGGAAATACAACAAAAACTAAAGAAAAAATATGGATTAACAACATTTACAATTGGAATTGATTAAATTACACTCGTACCTCTTCATAAATTAAATTCATCATAGTCACAATCTTTTGAAGTTGTAAACTCAACATCTTTTTGAAAAGGAAATGCTTAACCTTCAAAAAAATATAACCTTCTTGTTTTTTTTTCCAGATTCAGGCTAAATTTCCCAGTTTTGTTCTATGCTTAACACTCAGAATCATGATAACCACTTTTAAGGTAAAAAGGGATTGTCACGTAGATATGATTAATTATGTTTGTCACACTTGACATTTGGTAGAATATCATAAAAGAGATAACTATTATAATACACCTGATTGTTTTTTTTCCAGATCCAAGCTAAATTTCCCAGTTTTGTTCTATACTTGACACTTAGAATTATGATAACCACTTCTAAGGTGAAACGAAATTCTCTTGTAGGTATGATTAATTATGTTTGTCACACTTACATTTGGTAGAATATCATAAAAGAGATATTCAATGGAGGATATTCAATGTAAACAAACTTTTCATCAACAAATCAATGGATTGACAAAGTCAAGTATAACTATGAAAGGTAAACAAAGGAATAAAAGAATAGGAAACAAGAATAAGGGCAATGATAAGGGATGTTCTAGGAGTTTTGATTTCTTTGTAAGGTTCTTCAATGTAAATGATCTACCAAATCTTATTTCTCAATTGTCCACCATTTGTAGAAGGTTGTCGGTTCTCTCTTGCAATAGACAACCGGCCTAGGACTGAAATCTAAACCTAAATGTGATCAATTAGATATGAGCCCCTTACACGGCATGTTCCTGTCACGAAGATCCCTCGGAAAATCAACATAAAAATCATTACCTCTCAACCCATAAGATATAACCTTCTGCCACACCATTCTATTGTGGTGTACCAGGTGCAGACAATTGGGATTGAATCCCAACTTCTGATAAATAACTCCTAAACTCTCCAAAGAGGTATTCGCCACCACGGTCAGACCGTAGTGTCTTGATACTTTTACCAAGACGTTTCTCCACATCAACCCTATATTCTTTGAACTTGTCAAAGCATTCAGAATTGCGGCGCATCAGGTAAATGTATCTGTATCTTAAATAATCGTCTATAAAGGAGACGAAGTATTCATAAACACCTCTTGCCTGGATAGTCATAGGACCACACAAATCAGAATGAATTAGTTCTAACGCATCTTTGGCTCTATACCCCTTAGCCTTAAAAGGTCTCTTGGTCATTTTACTTTCCAAGTAAGATTCAATGTTGGAAAGTTTTCCAACTCTAATGAACCCAAGAGTCCATCGGCTACAAGCCTTTGAATCCTACTTAAGTTAATATGACCAAGCCTTAGATGCCAAAGATACGCTTGGTTCATATCCGAAGGTTCTTTTCTCTTATTAGAGTTAGAAATGTGTAATTAATTTCCATAGTTTGCTTTGTGGGAGAAATTGGATTTAAAGTATATAAATTGTCATCCAATGCACCATAATAGATAATCACCTTATTTCTCTTTATAACCACATTGTTGCTAAAGGAAACTGAATATCCATCCAAATACAGTTTAGAAACTGAAATTAAATTTAAATTCTTTCTAAAACTGAATACATAGAGACAATTTCTTAAATCATATTTCTATTCCTATCAAAAGATAAGTAGACGTCTCCCACTGCAACAGCCGTCACCTTAGTAGCATTGCCCATGTAGACGGTTATCTCTCCTTCAAATAGTCGTCGGGTTTCTTGGAACCTCTGTAAAGAATTGCAGACATGATTAGTGGCTCCCGTATCTACACACCAAGTGCTGGTAGATAACACCGCTAAACATGTTTCAACTACTAGAGTATGAGATATACCTTTATTGTTCTGATTTCTACGAGGACAATCCGCCTTCCAATGTCCAGACTGCTTGCAAATGAAGCACTTGCCCTTCGGCTTCTTCATTCCAACTTTCTGTCCTGTACCCTGAGCTTTATTCACCTTCTTTGCTGAAAAGACTTGTTTCTTCTTCTTCTTGCCTTTCAACTTAGAAGTAGAACCATTTTCAGCATAATGAATCTGAGAACTGTGATGAAATATACCTTCTGCTGCCTGTAGTTCTGTCAGAAGTTCCGCCAACGTATACTCTCTTTTGTTCATGTTATAGTTTAGGCGGAACTGCTCAAAACTTCTAAGTAGCGTTTGGAGAATTATATCGACCTGGGTTTCCCCATTGATTTCTCCTCCAGGGACTTGTATTTCGTTTAGAAAAGCCATCATTTTGAGGATATGATTCATTACGGGTGTTCCCTCAGACATAGTGGTTGTCATTAACTTTCTCATTGCCTCTTGCCTAACAGTCTGACTCTGGTGCCCAAAGAGTTCTTTGAGATTGTTCATTATATCATAAGTTGTTGGTAAATCTTGATGCTAATGTTGCAATACATTTGACATTGATGCCAAAATGTAACACCGCGCCATCTCATCAGCTTTTACCCATTTCTTATGATACTCAATCTTCTCTGGGGTAGAGTCAGCGTTAGGTGCATCAGGGCTAGCCTCAGTCAGTACAAACTTAAAGCTCTCGGCAGTAAGAACAATGTCCAGGTTCCTTTTCCAATCTATATAGTTGGGACCAGTAAGTTTGTTCTCTTTCAGTATAATGGCCTATGGGTTGAAAGTCATCCTAAGAATCACAAAAAATAAACTTTGGTCAAGATTCTAAATTTAGAATAATATTGATTCCTCAAACAATACTATTTTAAATTAACCAACACCTCAAAACACCGTGAATATTGCATGTCACGTTAGTGTGGACGTATACAAATTCAACATTTGTAAGAGAAGGGTGTAACCCATTAATTTTATTATCTTGTCATCCTAGCTTTATGACAAATAAAATTAATAGTTAACTTTTCTTTGGTCACACAAAACAATAGCAGTGACTCTGTTGGGAAGGATACTATTGAATGCGTCTAAGTGTATACCATTACTTGATACTTAGTCCATTAAATAGGATTGTGCCCCTTCAGTTGGAGAAGACCACACGCTCATAAATAATTTCCTATAACCATCCATAAAGGAAGTTTGATCTAGTGATCCACAACAAACTCATCCGTTGTGGAGGGAGACACTCAGAGCCAATACGCAAGCTTATTGCATCACTATTTATTCAATTTTGTTAGTTACAAGGGTGTGATAATTGATTGTTAAGAAACTATTTTTGGCTGCCTCTGTCACAATTATATATTAATTACCTAATCAGAATCTAAGCATTACAAATATAAACACAAATTTTAACTAGTAGTATTGTTCTAAGAAATGTCATGCATCCATTACAATGTTCTTAATAGTTCATTTAGAGCCCCCACAGGCATAGCTGAGGTGGTAAGGGGATGATTGTTTGCCACATGAGGTCTTAGGTCAAATCTCAGAGCTGGCGGGGAGTAAATCTTAGCACCCATGTAATTCACCCCCCACCCCACCCCAAAATCGACTTGCCTCCTCGATTACCGCGATTTACCTCCTCCGTGTTGATCTTGGGACGTGGACACTGGGGCAGCGCCTCGCCTTTTGCCACATGAATAGTTCATTTAGGAGATGGTTTGGAAGCTAGAGGTTGACAAACTAAACTACTTATGTGCCCTTACAATTTCAAGAGAATCACTGTGAGGCTAAAGTTTAGAAAAATAATAAAACATATTATATGTCTTAATTATTTGGGATCAACTGCATGAATGTTTTGTTGTCATTAGACTATATGTAAGCTCATGTAATTGGTAATCTTGATCATTTAAATCTGATTTGACTTCAAAGTGTATGCACTATAAGAAGAAATTTATAAATAAGGCAAAAAAATATTTTTCATGATACCATTATTTCAATCACTATAATGTATTTTGTTTATAGAGTTCGCTCACAAATGTTGGTATTGAGGTTCAAATAATATACATTCTCAAAGTAACTTCCAAGTTTTGAAGTTACTCTTTGAAACATCACGCCTCTAATGGTTGTTTTGCAAACCATCAAAGAATTAAAGAGGCAAAAATAGTTAACACCTCACCTGTATAGAAGACACCTCTCTCGGCTCCGGCCATTGTCTTAGTTTTCATATATAAATTTACAATTCAAAATCTATTTTTCAATAATTTTTTATAATTAAACAACACAATTCTTAAGTAGAATCAATCTTATTCAATAAGAGCATTAAGAAGGCAATTCGTTGGTATAAAAAGACAAGCATTTCATATTTTCATCATTTTAAGTACTAAGGAATTCAATTACTTTAATTTTTTAAGTAAACCATAGCTTGAGTTGTGCTCAATATGAAAAGAGCATATAGAAAGGCCTCAAATCATCATTATAACAATATTAAAATAGCTTGAGTTATGCCCATAGGGCATGATAGGGAAAGATTAAACCAACATAAAGATGAAATTTCACCTTCAGACAATTTGCGACTATCTTTTTTCTCAAGGTTTCACTCTAAATTTTTAATTGAATGATTTAATTAAATTTGTTGTTTTGATATATTTCTTCATTGGAATTGAAAAGTGCATCTATTGTCTTTAATAATCTAATTGATTAGATGCTTTGTTTTAAATTTCCAACATAATTCAAGTGTTGAACTTCAACGATTTTGACAATGCAGATGTTGGGCTTTGCCTAAAGTTAAACAACTTCATACCACTATTGGTGCTCCCCTTATCTTTCGCTCTCTTTTCGCACTAATGATAGCACCCTAATAAGTCCTATGAAATCCTCATTCCAACAATCACTTAAGACAAATATACTATGCCCATGTCACCATCCTTCAGCGCCTCTACACCCTTAGAGATTGTCCTACATGATAACCCTGTGTTAAAGACACTGATAAGATTCTAAACCATGTTGGAAGTATCACCTAAAAAGTATGAATTGGTTTTAATGTAGTCCACAATCGTAGCTTTGGCCAAAGTGCAAACTAGGTCCTTCTCCTAGCCCTCAAAGCGGGCAAAGTTAAAAACTTAGGACTTGCAACAAATGATGATTTCTTGAAATTAAATTGATAATTATGTAAGCAAAAAAGAGTCATGAAAAGAATGAGCAATTACCAGCGACAATGATCGACCGCCCACCTTCGCCCTTAGATAAACTTCGTTCTTGTGGCTGATCGATCGATTAGAGAGAAAAAAGAGAAAATGTCGATAGCCACCTAGTTTTGAGACAATAAAGAAGATGATAGGAGAAAGATTACTGCCGCAACAGCAATCGACCACCTTTGCCCTCAGTTTCCAAGACAGTGTTCGCTAATCAATTAACATGATATTAATTGCTTTGGAAGTCTCACCTCAAGAGGATGAATCATCTTAAAACAATCAAAAGTCATGTCTTTGGCGAAAGCATGGATGGGGTCCTTCTCCCAGTCTCACAGCAGGACGAGCTAACTTAAGATTTGCAGCAAATGGCACGAGTTTGTAGACACAACACACCTGGTTTTTGAGAAAATGAAGATGCAAGAAAGATTATTATCGAGACAACGAGTGACCACCGTCCTAAATTTCTAAGGTAGAGTGCGTTGCTCCCAGAGCTATGGTGTATCGGAAGGACGCCAAGATATTACTCAGCCACCTACGGTTCGATCTCCAGCTCCGGCACATTTACAGGAATTTTTCCTCCAAATGGAGCGCGCAAACATGGGATGTTAGGCTTACCTTGACAGCTAGTGGAAAACTTCCGTTAAGTCGGGTCATTCGCCCCAAGATCGATGTTACCTAATTCATCATTTTTTAAAGGTAGAGTTCGCTAATCAACTAAGATGATTCTAATCTCTTCGGAAGTCTCACATCAAGAGGATGAATTGGCTTTAAGGTAGTCCAGCCGTGCCATTGCCTAAAGCGTAGATTGGATCCTTCAAGACCCAAAGAGGGCAAAGCTAACTTGGGATATTTTTGCAGAAGGCAGTTTCTTGAAATCAATAAGCTCACAATTATAAAAGCAAAAGAGTCATGAAAAAGATGAGCAGTTACCTACAATGGTGATCGACACCTTCAATGTTAGATAGGCTTTGTTCCTAAAACAATAGATTGCTCTTGCGTCCAATCGATCAATTAGAGAGAAAAGAGAAGCATACCTATTTTATAAGACAACGAAGAGTATGACAAAAGAAGGATAATTGTTGTGACAACAATTAACCACCTTTGCCCTCAGTTTCCAAGGTCGTGTTCATCAATTGATTTACAGGATTCTAATCACTTTGGAAGTCTCACCTTAAGAGGATGAATTTGTTAGAATAAAGATCATGATAAGGATTACTAAGGAACACCGAAGATAAGGATAAAAATCATCTAATTAATCATGTAAATTAGACCTAATCCTAAGGCTTAATTTCAGGAATTTATCCTAAGTTAGAGATAAGATAAAGATCATAAGTTTGTATATATATTTGTATTTTCTTTTAATGGAAACACAAATTTCTTCATAATCCTTTTCTGATTTCATTGATTCCCCATCACACCAAGAGTTCGACTATGTATTAGTCAAAGCCCCTTGGAACCATCGTTGCAACTTCTAATATGAATCATTCTGTACAAATTATCCAATGGGTCAAATTTTAAAGAATACTTTCAGTTCCTTCTTTTGGTGATTCAAGGAAAAGAAAAAGTGGATTATGTATGAAACACCGGTCCCAATACAATGCATGAGAAGCCAAAAATTCCATTGTCATGGCTTTGGTTGATTAATTTAATAGAGTCTCAAATTGGAAGGACTTGCCTATTCTATAAAAATGCCTAAGAAATCTAAAATGCAGTCCAAGAGATGTACTCGGATCTTCAAAACACATCTCAATGCTTTGAAATCTGATCAATTCTACAAAACATGAAGCAAAGATCAATTTACTAAGTATTACAATTGATCTATGGCAAGAAATGGATCTGTTTTACACAATTTCATGGAAATATGTTGAGGATGGAGTGTTGTATAACAAGGGCCTTGAAAAAGATCATATATTCCACCTTCTTCAGGCCTCAACAAAGACTTGGATGAAGTACGAGGCCGCATCATGGAGGCAAACCTATTCCTTCACTCCGTGAAGTTTTTTTTAAGTTCGATGAGAAGAAAGCAGAAAAAAAGTTATGTTAAAGCCTTCCACTCTCAACGTTACAAGGATCACATTAGCAGCCATTTAACCATAATTCCATAGACAGAGGGAAAACGAACTATGATGTGAGCATTGTGAGAAGCCAAATCACACAAAAAAGACCTATTGGGACATTCATAGAAAACCCCATATTGGAAGCCACAAAATCAAAGGAAAGGTAAATCATCAACCAACATAGTTGAATCTAGTAAGCTAAAGAAAACTCCTCCTGCACCTTTTACTCGGAACAAATGAAGATTTTGAAGTCCATATTCTACAAAGTATAAAATCTTGAACTCCACTCCTTAGGCTGCAATCGGCCAACGAGGTAATATCTCATCAACCTTTTATCACAAAGAAATGATAAAGATAAATGAGTAATTGATATCGGTGCATTTGACCACATGACGGGGCCGTGAATAGCTTTTTCGAATTTCAAAATATGCACTGATGAAGTGGAAGTGTCAATGGTAAATGGAACTACAATTACAGTGGCTTGAATTGGAGATATTATTGTTCAAGGGACTTAAATTTAAATATGTCTTACTGTTCCAAGTTTAAAATTCAATGTCTTATCCGTTAGCCAAAAAATTAAGAATCGAGACTTGAAAGTAATATCTGCATAAACGTTCAGGACATCCAAGTTTTCAATATTTGAAGTACTTGTATTCAAAATTATTCATTAATAATGTTCCATCTCCTTTTTCATTACGCTGTGTATCCTTGCTAAGCAAACTAGTACAAATTATCCAATGCACAATTACTAATTTTCTAAACCATTTCATCTTGTTCACAGTGATATTTAGGGGGGCAGCAAGGGTGGAAGATTTAACAGGCAAGAAATGGTTTATCACATTCATAGATAACCTTACACGTGCTTGCTGGGTCTATCTCCTAAAACATAAATCTAATGTTAAGCAAGTATTTCCACAATTTCATAAGATGATAAGGAATTTATTCCAATGTAACATCCACATACTTTGCACAAATAATGGGGAGAATACTTTGCTCACAACCTTAGGGATAGCATTTTTTTATCAAAGCTCATGCCCATCTACACCTCAACAAAATGGGATTACAAAATGGAAAAAATCATTATCTATTAAAGTGGAAAGATCTCTTATGCTCACAAATTCTGTCCCTCATCGCTTAGGGATAATTTCATCTCATCAATAGGCTTCCATAAAAAATCCTTAAATTCGGCGCATCAATCAACTATCTTCAAAAAACAACAAAACAAAAAATCCTCATATTCATATTTTTTAACTCTGTCCCACCAAAAGTAGTCAGGTGTCCATTGTTGGTACATAATATTCTTGCACATGGGAAACTCAACACAAATGACTACTCACCCACTCAAAAAGAATAAAAGTGCTACAATCTTATCACAAGAAAATTCTAAGTGTCCTGTGATGTTACATTCTTAGAGGATGAGTTCTTTTATTCCAATGATTATGGGGGAAAATTTAAAGAAAACTAATCATTGGGATCATTCCATCACTTTTCCTGCATCGCCCTTATTCATTAGGACTCCCCTACCTTCATCATCATATGATGTAATCACATAAATTAGTTAAAGGGAGAGAACCTTTGCAGCCTTTATAACAACAAAATGAATCGATTCTTTACTCAATGAGGTCCTGAGTTACTCAACAAATCCAATCATCAGAACCGATGATGGATGCATCACAAGATCCACAAGGAAATGCTCCTATAGATGATATGGATGTTGTCATTGCTCTAAGGAAAGGGATAAGGACATGTACCCAACATCCAATTGAAAGGTACATATCTTAAAATCAGTTCTCACACAATAATAGGGCATTTATCTCTCAACTGGATCATGTGGAGATTCCTATAAATATATATATGATGTTTTAAACAATTCAAAGTAGAGAGCTACTATTTTTGAAGAATTGAAAGCACTGAATGATAATGGCACAAGAGAAATCATAAACCTGCCCAACAGAAAGAAGATAGTATGTTGTAAATGGATTTTTTCTATCAAAACAAGGTTTGAGGGCAAGATAGAAAGATACATAGTACGTTTGGTGGCTAGGGGTATACACAAACATATGGTCTTGACTATTAGGAAACATTTGTAGTTGTTGCAAAGTTAACTTATATAAGGGTGCTTCTGTCCATTGCAGCAAACTTAGATTGAGAATTACATCAATTAGATATTTCAAATGCATTTTTAAATGGAGACAAGGAAACATTGAGTTTGCAAGTTGATGAAGTCCTTGTACGGATTAAAACAATCTACTAGAGCATGGTTCACTCGATTCAGCAATGTCATGAAGAGCTTTGGGTACACACAAAGTCGAGAAGATCATTCTCTCTTTGTCAGACTGACAAGGGATGAAAAAAATCTATTTTAATTTTGTATGTATGATATAATGTCATAAGGATCACACGTGATGATAATGATGTGATTGCAAAGGTGTACAATCTGAATTCAAAATAAAAGACCTTGGAAAACTTCAATATTTCCTAGGAATCGAAATAGTAGGAAAACTTGGTTGTCTAGCAAATACTTCAATGAAAAAAATCAGAAGCAACAAAATACAAACGATGATGCTCAAACTGATAAAAAGAGGTATTAACATTTGTTTAGCATAGTTAGTCAATTTATGCATGCCCCCATGGTAAGACATCAAATTGCAATGGACTAGATTCTTCAATATTTGAAAGGGACACTAGGGAAAGGTATATTGTTCAAGAAAAGTGATAATTAAATAGTTGAAGGATTTGCCGATGTCGATTGGGTCGATTCACTTGAAGATAACAAGTTGTTTCAAGGAGTAGTGAAGAGGCAGAATATCAAGCCATCGCACAAGGGGTATGTGGATTAATTTGGATTGAATAACTATTGTTAGACCTATGCATTGCATTTGAAAACAAAATGTAGTAATATAGTGACAATAAATCTACTATAGCAAATTCACAATCTGACAAATTTGCTATAGCATGTTGTTTGCAGATGATATTATTTTGGTAGATGAGACACGTGAAGCAATAAATGTTAAACTAGAAGTTTAGCGGAAAGCATTAAAAGTGAAAGGTTTTGATTTAGTAGGATAAAGATAAGATATATATCTCAAATTTAAGTTTAGTAATATTAGACATAAAGAGACAATTGTTAAAATAGTAGATGGCAAGTTGTCTGGAACGAAGAGCTTTAAGTATTTAAAATCATTTTTGCAAAATGAAAGAGTGATTAAGAGATATGTTTTACGTAAAATACAAGCAGGATGATTAAATGGAAAAGGGCATCGGGTGTTTGTGATCGTAAAGTACTTTTAAAACTTAAGAAAACTTCTACAAAACGATAGTTAGACCTACTATGTTATATGGTACTAAATATTGACCTATGACTCAAGCACACTAGCAGAAGATGAGTTACAGAGAAGAGGATGTTAAGGTGAATGTATTGACATATGAGGATTGACAAAATAAGAAATGAAAACATTAGCGAGAAAGTCAGAGTTGCATCTATTTAGGGAAAACTACAAGAGACGTTTAAAATGGTACGAACATATACTTAGACGGTCAATAAATGCTCTAGATAAACGATGTGAAACTATGACAAATACGCACATCAAACGAGGAAGATAAAAAAATGTAGATAGTAACAATAAAATAAAATTTATTTAAGTATAGGGGATAGAGCCAAATGACATGGAAGAATTCATACTAGGCTTGGTTGTTATTGTATTCTAATCAAATGAAACATGTTCGTATAGATAGGAACTTTATAAAATCTGAGATTGAACATGGGAAGATCCATCCTTGTTATGTCCTTCAGAATCACAAGATGATGAGCTTCTTACTAAAATGTTGATGAAGAAATGTATCAAAGTTGGGAATGATTGATTTTCATTCACAAACTTGAGAGAGAGTCTTGGAATAAAGATCATGATAAGGGTCACTAAAGATAAGGTTAAGGATGACCGAAGATAAGGATAAAAATTATCTAATTAATCATGATGTAAATTAGATCTAATTCTTAGGCTTAATTTTAGGGATTTATCCTAAGTTAGAGATAAGATAAAGATCGTAGAGTTATATATATATTTATATTATCTTTCAATGGAAATATAGATTTCTTCATAATCCTTTTATGATTTCATCGATTTCAATTTGGCTTTAATGCAGTTGATGGCCATGTTTTTGGCTAAAGCATGGACTAAGTCCTCCTAGCTCCAAAACTAACTTAGGATTAAACAAATAGTAATTTCTTGATATCAAATTTATAGAAGCAAAAGAGTTGAGCAATTACCACTTTCACGCTCAGATAGACTTTGTTCTTGTAACTGATAGATTGATTTGGTTTTTGAAATAATGAAGAAGATAGGAGGAGAGATGATTCATGCAATAGGGACCAACCACCTTCGCTCTCAGTTTCCAAGGTTGTGTTTGCCAACCAAGTAACATGATACTAATTACTATCAAAATCTTACCCAAGAGCAAAGCTTAAAATCTCGACCCGTGCCGAGGTCTCAATCCCAAACCGGAATGATACAGTTTCGGTATCGGATCATGCAGTGTCGATATAGTTTCAATATTTTTTAAATGTAAATATAAATCTATATTAATATTTGATTATTAAAGATGTTTATATTTTGAGATGTTGAATTTATATTTTAATATATTCTAATAAGATAATACCTATTAAATTATTATAAAAAATATTTTAAAAAATAAGTAATTCTTAAAATTCAAAACTAAATTTAAAATTATAAAAATAATTGTAAAATTATTTGAATATTTTAAATTATTTTTTAATGTATTTGTAAATTTTTTATTTTACAAATTTTATTTGAAATGTTTAAGAATTATATAATTTTTTTAATTTTTTAGATTGTTTTAAATTTATGTTTAATTTTAAAAATTTTAATTTATTTTGTAAAATAAAATTCAAAATTATTTAAAATTTTGAAATAATTTTTAATATTTTAAAATTATTATTAATAATAATTTACTTATAAAAATAGATATTTAAAAATAAAAAATTAACTACATCAAAAACACTAAAAAAAATTGTGATCCCTTGGCGTAACATCCACGGAGGATTATAGGAATATACAATATTTTATTAAAAAAATTTGAATTTTAAATTAGTTTTTATATATTTTAATGGAATAATATAATTAGGATTTTAAAAAAAAAAATATTTATTTAAATCAGAGATAATTAGATTATTAAAAAAATTAATAACATAACTAAAAAATAAATAAATAAAATATTTATTATATAGTTTAAAATTAAAATAAATAAAATATTTAATTAATTAAATAATTTTACTAGAATTTAATTAACTCTCTTTGAATTATCCCCATCCACCCTGAGAATTGTTTTAATTTAAAAAATCATTTAATTAAAAAAACGAACGAGCGCAGCCACGAACCCTCCGATGCGGCCGCGGGGGTCGCGCGACCCCTCCGACGTGGCCAGGGGTTGCGCAACTCCTCCTGTGTAGTAGTTGGCATCGCAACGCCCTTCCTGTGCGACCACTAACTTCGCCATTGGTGTCGCGACGCCTCCGCAGCTACAACGGGACTGGTGCCGAGTTCGTGTCGGTGTTGACCAACGGGCGGAATGAAATGTTTCGCCCGTTTCAACCGGCTAGACACGAGATCTCAAACCATGTTGAAGAGGATTAATTGTCTTTTAACAATGGACGGTCGTGGCTTTAGCCAAAGAATGGACTGGGCCCTTCTCCCAGCCCTCAAAGCAGGAAGAGCACATTCAACTAATAATTATGGAAGCAAAAGAGTCAAGAAAACAATGAGTAATTACCTACGACAACAATTGACCATCTTCGACTTAAGATAGACTTCGTTCGTGGCTGATAAATAACTCTTGTAGTAGACTAATCCATAAGAGAGAGGAGAAAATGTTGGGAGGCACACCTATTTTTGAGATAATAAAGAAGACGATGGGAGAGAGATTAGTGCCAAAACAACCATCTTTGCCTTAGTTTCCAAGGTCGTATTCGTTGATATATTCCTAATCGCTTTGGAAGTCGGACTTAGAAGGGATGAGTTGGCCTTAATGCAATCAAGAGTCATGGCTTTAGCTAAAAGCTAGGACTAGGTTCTTCTCATAAAAGACATAGCATGTAAAGTTAACAACTTAGGATTTGCAACAGATGTCATTTCTTGAAATTATTAAACTACTAATTATGGAAGCAAAAGAGTCATGAAAAGGATAAGCAATTACTTGAGATGGTAACTGACCACCTTCTCCCTTAGTTATACTTCACTCCTATGGCCAATAGATTGCACTTACAATAAGCAATTACCTACGATGGTAACTGACCACCTTCTAACTTAGATACACTTCGTCCTATGGCCAATAGATTGCTCTTACAACCAATTGCTCGATCAGTGAGAGAGAAGAGAAATGTATGTAGGCACCTAATTTCTAAGACGATGGGAGAAAGATTATTGCTACAATAGCAACCGACTACCTTCAACGTCAATTTCCAAGGTCGTATTCTCCAATTGATTGGCATGATTCTTATCGCTTTTGAAGTCTCGTCTCAGAAAGATGAATTGGCTTTAACACAGTCGACAATCGTGACTTTGGCCAAAGCGTGAATTGGGTCCTTCTCCTAAACCTCTCAAAGTAGGCAAAGTTAACAACAACTTAGGATTTGCAACGGCGACTGACCTCCTACGCCCTTAGACTTTGTTCCTACAATTGATACATTGCTTTTATAGTCGATCGATCGATTATAGAGAGAGAGAGAAGAGAAGTGTTAGTAGAGACACCATCTTCACCTTCAATTGACTAAGATGATTCTAATCACTTTGGAAATCTCACCTAAAGAGGATGAATTAGCTTTAACATAGTTGACTCACATGGCTTTGGCCAAAGCATAGGCGCGTCCTTTTTGCAGCTCTCAAAGCAGGAAGAGCTGACAACAACTAGTAGTTTCATATAATCATTAAACTGATAAGCACGGGAGAAAAATAGTCACAAAAAAGATAAGCAATTACTCGCATCGACAACCTACCACCTTCACCCTTGGTAGGCTTCATTTTTGCTGCCAATGGATTACTCTTCGGTCGATCGATCAATTAAAGAGAGATAAGGCAAGGGTTTTAGTTTTTTCTTCTTGGTTAACAATAGATTGATTTATTGGGAAAAATAGATTAAAAAAAACATATTGTTGTTATCTTTTAAAGGAGGCCTATTTTTTTTTAAATTATAAAACAATGTCTCAACCTATGATATTTGACCTAAATGTATTTATATCCATCAGGCCTAGATTTTGTAACCCAGACCAAATATATATTATTAAACTGACTCAGATTTGAATTGACTAATCAATTTTTTAATATGAAAATAATATAACTCTGTCAAAAATCTTTTTACCCACCTAAATAATATTTTACTCAGATTTGAATTGGCTTACAAAGGAAAAACTCAACCGGATCGATCCCTTCGAAAACCCCATGAAACTACGGGACAAACTAGTCGAGTTTCATGAAGGAACGGACGACTCTAAGGTAACAAAGCACGATTTACTTTTGAACCAATTACTTAATTGTAAAATGTTAGATAGAGAGACCACTAGTCAACTACACTCAAGGATAAAAGGCATCCTAAATAGGCACCACATGACCGGACACAAACTCGAAAACCGCAACATCGTAAGGTACGCTCCAAAAGCGTTTCCTAGAAACTCTCTATGGGCATCTATGGTAGATGCATACAAAATTTTGAAGGATATTTCATTAATTAAATTAGATGAAATATTTTGTGAATTAGAATTATATGAGCAGGCTAACTCATTTCAAACCGAGAAAGGTATTGTCTTATTTGCAGGTCAAAATAGAAGCAAAGAATCCAAGCCAAAGTCTCGACCAAAACAAGAGTCTGAAAGTGAGTAAACAAGAGTCAGATTCAAACTCCAATAACGAAGAAAAAATAGTAAACAAGGTTCGAAAAATATTACAAAGAAAAAGAAGTTTTCTAAAAGAGAACTGAAAAAGGTGGTACAAAACAATTCGGGTAAACCTAAATCGAAGGTAACGTGCTACAAGTGCAATGCTAAAGGATACTACAAGTATGAACGCCCTAACCTAAAGGCGGAGAACCCCAAGAAATCAAGAAAGAGAAAACACTCAAGGCTACTTGGGACGAGTCGACTTCGGAGGAATCGAATGAGAAGGAACCGAAGCAGTCCAACTCGCATCGATCGCTCCTCGTGAGCAGTCGAGGCAGCGGGAAAATTTGACTAGGGATTGGTAGGAAGTGGGAAGAGGAGAGAAGGAAAAAGTTTAGGTTAAAAGAAAAATAAATAAATAAAATTAATAGGATTAATAATTTTAAAAAATCAATTGATCTTTAATCGAGTTAATAATAATGATATTTCTTAAAATTATCACTATAGGTAATTTATTTTTTTTAATTTTAAGATTAATAATATTTAATAAATGTCAGAAAATTACTATAATAATAGTATATTTTAGTAATGTATGGATCTAGATCCGAATCAAGATTTACACTCGTATATTATGGCAGTTAGGTTTCCTCGAGTAAATAAGAGGACAAGCGAAGGATGTAGGGCGAGCGAAGGATCAAGGGCAGAGCATAGTGGATCGTCAGTTTCCTTGGTGAGCGCTTCACATATATTCACCTCACCAATGCCCTTCAACAGGTTAATGAATCTTCAACTCCCTTTTTCGATTTGACATCTTGCAGATCTATGGAATTCCTCTGGTTTTTTAAGCTCTCTACTAAAAATCATCATTTTAGGGTTCCCTAGTTCTATTTTGATTTTCGGGAATTGCTTTTTTTTTTGTCCCCATTTACTACTGAGATTGTGGAGTTTAAGTTATCTTTTCTAGGGCTTGAATGTTTACTAAGAAACGTTTAAATATTGAAATTGATTCTAGTTTTTTTTTAATTATTTGATCCTGATTCTGTTAAATAATGATGACTTTCAGTGCTGGCATTCTTATATTTCTAGGGAGTTAGAAAAGAAAGGAGAGGAACAGAAAGGAAAGACATTAAAAAGAAAGAGAAGGGAAATAGACGGCTAGATCATATATTGTCTTAGGAATATTGTAATGCACATAAACTTCGACTAATTATTTCTCGAACTTGCAATCTTCTAATTAAGTTAATGAAAACCAGGCAATTCTAGGAGTTGAAAATTATGATAACAATTTTCAGTTCTTACTGTTTCATTTAAAACACTTGAAACTGGAATACCTAAAATACAAAAGTACTTGTAATTAAAATATGATGACTCATGAAAGCATCAAAGTAACAAAATGAAAAATTAAAATGGTCATCAAAAGAAGTAACATATAATCTTTAGATAATGAAAATAATTTGTTAAAGCATAGCCTAAAAGTACATAACACCTATTATCATAAATGATAAAAGTATAGGAAAAACTAAATATATTTTTTTAAAATTAACTTATCATTCCAATTAACTTTTTAGTAAAAATTATATTGGAAGTACCAAACCAACTTTAAACATATTTTCATTCGTATCCATTCTATGTTGATCATGTACTAGTAGTTATGAAAGTTCATACTATTTTAATCAATGACCAATAACCACCTCAATGAATACAAATTTTTCATTAATATTCTTTCCAGATTGATCAGGCAATAGTGATAATTTATACTATTTCAAACTATCATTGATGAACCACCTGAATCTAAACCATGGAATATGCAATTTATGATTACTTATAAAAATCTATTTTTTGATTTCCTTTTACTTTAGTTGACATTTTTTTTATATTTCATGCAAATCAAATGTCCAAACAATAGTCATTGAAATGCAGGTCTTCAGTATGACATCAATGCTCAATATAATAGCATAGGTAGTGCATAATAGACTACTGCATCTTGTTTTCTAATTGATTATTTGGTGTACGTAATGGATGTATGTTATTTAATTGGGTTGCTTAGGATCATACGGTTTATGAATTTTTGGCATTCTTTCTTTGAGATGCATGCATTTCCATTGGGTTGCTTATGAACATACGGTTTATGCTTCTTTTTTTTTAAATCATCTTTCCTCTTAGTTAGCCTATTTCCAACTTCAATAGCTTGACTCATTTAATTTGCTAACACTAGCAATGGTTATTTTTTTTATATTTTTGTATTTTTGATTTATCAATTACTTAAGGGCAATGATTTTGTTTTCATATTTTCTCTATGTTTATGTTAACTTTTGTTTTGACACATTCTTTTGTAGTTATTATTTGGATGTGATTGTTTTTTTATTATTATTTTCTCCTAATTCAAACTTCTATTTTAAGAAATCTTAATTAGTATTTCAACTCTTGAAAACCCGTATCACTGGTTACAACATTATATATTCTTATTTGAGATTCGTGTGTTGATGACAATACTATTTTCAAGTGGATTTTCTATAGATAGTTGAATACTATAATGTCATTTCCAAGCATGATCAATATTTGATGTTCTAAACAGTCATATATTATCTCAGTCATCTTTAATTTAGACAATTTTTTTTTCTTTCAACTAGTCTTTGCAAACTTGAGAACTTCATCCTTCGTGGTTTATGAATATTGGATACTTACATACGCTAGTTTAATTACTGACTCAATTAATTATTCAACTTTCTAAAGTCAGTAAACTACTAATGGTCAGATTTACCTTTATATTATGCAAAAAATAAAAATGATTTTAGCAGTATACCACATGTTAATATATCCATCCACAAATATGAAGAGTTGCAAATTAAATTCCAAAAAATAATGATTATAAAGAAGCCGAAAACAAAATCTTTGAAATAAAAATACTTACATAGGAGCACAAGGGAGATGATAGGAGGAAGGGAGGTTCTCTGACAACTTAAAGAGAATTGAAGCTTAAGGAAAATATTGGGGATAAGAGTAAAATATTATTTAGGTGGATAAAAAGATATTTTGGACAGAGTTATATTATTTTCATAGTAAAAAATTGATTAGTCAGTTCAAATTTTAGTCAATTTAAGAGTATATATTTGGTCTGGGTTACAAAATATAGACCCGATGGCTTTGTTGCATGGATACAGTTACAGATACAGGTATCGTATCGAATACTATACGGATATGATAATACGGCAAATTTTGAAAATATAAAATACGATACAGCTAGAATACGACTATCGTTAATATATATATATAAGGGCAGCCCGGTGCACGAAGCTCTCACTATGCAGGGTCCCGGGGAAAGATCCATTGTACGCAACCATACCTTGCTTTTTGTAAGAGGTTGTTTTCAGGATTCGAACCCATGACATTTTTGTCACAAAGCAACAACTTTATATATATATATATATTGTTGCTAAAAAGTGCGAAGTACAAAAAATCGCTCAAGGATCATGGGGCTTAAAGCGCAATGCGAAGTGCACGCTTTATGGAAAAACCTAATAAACAAAAGAACTAATATATCTAATAAAAATTATTATAATTTTTTAAATTTTAAATATAAAATTATTAAAATATAAATTAATTAATAAAAATTATTAGAAATTTTTAAAATTATTAAAATATAATTACGATTTATATGAATTTAATAATATTTATTAGATTTTTTTAAATATAAATTATTAAAATATATGTAATTATATTTTTTAAATTTTAAACATTAAATTATGAGAAATCAGAATATAAAGAATTAATAATATTTATTAAAAAAATTACTTTAAATATAAAATAAAAATTAATAAAACTTATTTAAAATAATTTTAAATATATTTTTTTATGTCTTTTATTGGGGTTATTTAATTAAAATTTATAAAAATTTATTTGAATTATACTCATCTAAATGAGGAATTTTTGAATTAATTAATTAATTATAAATCCAAAAAAAACGAAGTCACGAGTCGATGACGCCGCAGTCATCATGACGCATCCAGCATTCACCGGACAAGTCCAGCGACGCTATCCAGCGTTCACCGGACAAGTCCGACGACGCCGGAAGTGTCGCCAGACGCATCCGGCATTCACGGGACGAATCCGACGACGCCGGAAGCATCGCTGGACGCATTCGACAGCACTGGCGACGCGTCCGGCGATGCGTCCAAAGCCATCGGACGCGTCAAGATGCCCGCAGCAGTTGGCGATGTCGAGGGCATTGTGACGCAATCGACGATGCCGGAAGCATTGCCAGACGCGTCTGACGGCGCCGGAAGCGTCACCGGACGCCTCCAGCAACGTCATCGGACGCCTCCGACCCTGCCAAAAGCGTCCCGCGACGCTTTCGGCATCGCCGACACCAGGAAATGCAAAAAAAATAACCAGAAAGACAATGCGAAAAGATAAATCTTACCGATCGAGCAGACCCAAGTAGACGCGTCGAGAGGCACGAGAGGTAGACGGTCAGGCGGTGAACACGACGATCAGGCGGTGAACACGAATCGCCGTATTGATTAGGGCTTTAAAGAAAATAAAAAAAAGAAGGTAAGTTAGTTACGCCTCACGCAAGTGCGCTTTTGCGCGAAGCGCAGCAAAGCGAGCACTTCCGAGACCTCGTGCGCTTCCGAGGTCTCGAAAGCGCAAGGCTGGAGCCTCGTTGCGCTTTGCGCTTAAGCGAGCGCTTCATGTGCTTTTGACAACTATGATGTAAAATCATGAAAAATGATGAAAACCGAGACTTTTAGATATTGTTCGTCAAAAAAATTGAAAGCCAAAAAGAAAAAGAATCTAAAAGACTAGGACTTATATTTAAATTTCTAAATCAAATCTTTTAAACAAAAATGATGAGTGTTTAGGCACTTGAGGAGTGGAGAAGAAATAAAAAATAAAAATTTAGAGCTTAAAGGGCGAGCCGCGGCGACAGAAAGGGAGGCGGACAATGTGAAAGAGGCGATGAAAGACGAGTAAGACGAGGACGAGCAGAAAAAAGATTAGGGTTTAGGATTTAAAAACCCACAACCCAATTCATTTTTATTAATTATTTTTCAATTAGTCCTAGAAATTTTCAAATTTTTTCAATTAATCCCTAAAAATATTTGCAATTTTATCCAAACATATCCAAAAAAAGACATATCCTAGTAGTATCCTTGTCATGCCCTTGTCGTGTCCAAAATGTATTTGCCTGGTCAAACCTCAAAAATGTCCACGACACATTTTTAGTAGTATGTGATACGCGTAATTGCATATCGTATCCGTATCTGTCGTATCTGTGTCCAATACTTCAAAATAAAATCGAAGTATCTGTACTACCCTAACCCTTATAGTTTCAACTACTGATTATTAAGGAAATCTTTAATAAAAAAAATGTCAACATAATGCCCTGTGAGGCTAAAGTTTATAAAATAACAATAAAACATGTTATATGCCTTAATTATTTGGGATCACCTATATAGATATTTTGTTGTCATCAAGCTATATTTAAGGTCATGTAACTGGTAATCTTTATCATTTAAATCTGGTTTGACTTCAAGGTATATGCATTATAAGAAAAATTATATAAACAAGGTGTTTTCATTGAGATGGCTATTGGTCATTGTTGGAGATAGTATGAACCGTCATAATTACCAATCAACATAGAAGGGATACGAATGAAAATATGTTTAAAATTGGTTTGGTGATTCCAATATAACCTGGTCACCTATACAGCCATTGTGATATGCACATGGCAAGATTTTAAGATTATTTCTGAAGCATCATAAAAGACTATCAAGAAGATAGTTTCTTAAAGAAATTAGTTAAAGATCTGTGTTTTTCTACTCATTCATGACTTTTTGCATTTTTTATTTCAGCTTAAATGTGTCCAACATCTGATACAAACACCATAATATAACATTCAAAACATATTGCAAAGTGAACATAAAATTTTGACAAGGGAATATAATGCAATATGAGAAGAGAAATTTAATAGATAGCAATTAGTCTAATTTAAGTGAATGTTAGAAATACTATAGTATTAATTGTTGACATGCCAAGCAAAAAAATATTCTTAGTATAACCATCAGTTGATCCTTCATGGTCCAAAAATGGCGGTGCCCTGCGTTAGTTTTGAACTGTCCATTAGACTATCTCGTTCGGCTATATGATATCATAATATGGGATTGTTTATCTATATTGCAAGAATGAATAACATACTGCGTCGTGGTTAGAGTAATTTACTTGATATATGGTGCTCATTATTTTCATACTGGAATAAACTTGAATATGAAAAGTAAAGAGCGAAACAGCAATTACCAGCCATTATTGCAGTAGGATATTGTGTTCAATGCTATCAATCTAAAGCAAACATGTTGTATTTTCCTTTCTTATTTTAGTAGACAACACTCAACAACCAACAGTACCATATGAGGAAGTTGAAAGAGTTGCTTGAGCTTTGACTTCTTTCTTCCACATTTTGCTTCACTGGTGGCATGATAAGTTCTCTATGGTTGATTTCGTGCTTGGAAATCTCAGGTTCACACAGAGATATTTTTCAGTAATGGAGACCTTTGGAGGGCTTGCAATACGAAGGAGAATCTGGAAAGACATTTTAAGTTTACTGGTGGGAAGGTTTTCACTCGTTTCCCTCCCGAACCTAATGGATATCTACATATTGGCCATACTAAGGTAGAATAATTCTGCTTACTATGGTATTATCATTAATTTAATATTTATGTTTTACATCTTCAAGCACTGTTTATTGATTTTGGAAAGATAGGGATCATGCTACTTAAGGTGAGGTGAGGAATACATGATACATCTCTTCTCCACTTTTATATAGTGTTAAACATGACTTTACTTTGCTGCTTCTGCAGTTAAAATAACAATCGTGGTCCTGATAAATTTTTAGGGATAAACTGTGTCAATTTTGTGTGCCTCTCTCTTGTTTGTCTTCCTTGAAATGAAAATTTGGTTTGTAAATTAAACACTGTTTATTTGTATGTGGTCGTCAGACAAATTCTGGTCTGGATTAGAATAGTAGCAACAAATTAATTTTTTTTGTTTGATGTAGGTATCATGTGCGTATAAAAAATCTCTAATTCATCGTGATCCTGATAATTACATTACCAACCCTAACCCTAGCAAAAAGCAAAAATAACGCAAACTCCCAAATGCAAATGCAGTAGTAAATAGGGGATACAAACTAAACAAGTTCTCAGAAAACGGGCTTTAAAAACCAGAAGAATTCCACGCATCAAAACTAAAAAAAGAAGACAAAGATTCACTAACCTGCGGGTGTTGAATTGGATCCCATGGCGTTAGCGAGGGGAATCGTGCTCACTAATCCTTCGCCAAAGCCTCCGCCGCTCGCCCTAATCCGCCGCTCGCCCGTCTCTCGCCTTACTTCTATACCCCTTATGTACCCTCTCGACCCGATGGTATCCAGATCCGTAATCCGTCAATGTTAAATGGGCTAACTATTTCCGTGCTCAATTAATCTATCTGATCCAGTCAACGGTCAGCGTTGTATTTGCGGCTTGTCTGCAAGAGCAGAATCACAACAGTTTGCGAAGGCTAAGAAGAAAATAAAAATCAAAAAGGTATTGGTGAAGAATCATCTACCGTAAGGATTATAGAACAAAATCATATTATATCAATTTGAATTTTTTTTTCTTATATCTAAGTTTGTTTTTATATTTTTACTGTGATTTACTAAATGATAATTTTAATTTTTCCTCAAAACACGTAGGCTTTGGAAATGTCCAAATAGCATAGTCTCCCTTAGTTAAATTCTCAATTTATCCTTTTGAAGCAAACAAGACAATTTTTGAACCACAAAGGTGTCTCGTCGGAGATAACGACTTGTGTCTGAAGCAAAGGCGACCAACGGCAAGCGGTGCAGCTAATTTTTTAACGAACGATGAACGATGATCCTCTGCTAGCCGAAAAAGTTGAACCAAGAGGAGGTGGCAAACGTCAGGGCGATGGCGAATAATATTCAGTGAACATTGTAATTTCGACAAATACTACAAGAAAATTGAGATTTCACAACACTTAAAAAATAATATTTTTTTAAAGTATTGTCTTTTTTTTTTTTACAACGCTGTTCACTAAAAGCGTTATCTAAGTTTTATATTTCTTATTAAAGGCAATGCTCAATAAGCATTGTCTATTAGTATTTTTTTTTTAATCAAAGACAACACTTTTTAAAAAGCGTTGTTATAAGTGTTTTTCTTTAATATCTACAATAACGTTTTAACAAGTGTTATTAATGTCATCTAACTTCCTCCGTCAAAACCTCCCTTCGCCAAAACTCCACAAAATTAAAACCTAGTCTCCCAAACTCATGTTCACCAAAACTCCACAAAAATCCATCTCCACCGAAACTCCATAGAAAATCCTCTGCTAGCAGAAAAAGTTGAACTAGAGGAGGTGGCAAACGTCAGGGCGATGGCGAATAATATTCAGTGAACATTGCAATTTCGGCAAATACTACAAGAAAATTGAAATTTCACAACATTTAAAAGACAATATTTTTTTTTAAAGTGTTGTCTTTTTTTTTTACAACGCTTTTCACTAAAAACGTTATCTAAGTTTTATATTTCTTATTAAAGGCAATGCTCAATAAGCATTGTCTATTAGTATTTTTTTTATCAAAGACAACACTTTTTAAAAAACGTTGTTATAAGTGTTTTTCTTTAATATCTACAACAACGTTTTAACAAGTGTTATCAATGTCACCTAACTTCTCCGTCAAAACCTCCCTTCGCGAAAACTCCACAAAATTAAAACCTAGCCTCCCAAACTCATGTTCACCAAAACTCCACAAAAATCCATCTCCACCGAAACTCCATAGAAAATCATCTCCGCCGAAACCCTCCTCCCGCCACCCACACCTGACCTCCTCCACCACCTAGCCTCCTCCTCCACCCCTCCGCGCCACCAGCGACCTAGCTTCCTCCTCCACTCTGTCGTCACTCTTCTTCTTCGTTGTTTTCTTTAACTCTTTTTCTTTACCATTGTCGTTCACTATATTCCCCTATGCCAGACAACAACGAGGGCAAAGGAATCAGGAGGGATTTTTTTTCAAAGTTAGGTGACATTAACAACACTTGTTAAAGACCAAACCACTTGAGGGCAAAGACATGGGCAAGTCAGAAGAGGTTTGAAGGCTGCAGATATAGACTAGCAGACGGATAAAGCGGATAACCATATAGACGAGGAGGTAGAGCAGTTTATTAAAAGATTCAATAAGCAGCTCGCCTTCGCCTCCACTAGAGGATTACTCCAATGACTTTGGAGTATAAATGGTTCACTTGGTCTTCCTCTAATCTTGAAACCCTCATCTTTGCTTCTTCAAGTTTGATTGGTAATTTAATTGAATTTTTTAGTGGAAAGTTATACAAAGTAATAGATTTTACCTTTTGGAATGCTTGCATGGCTTCTTCTTGAGCATTTTCATCTTTTCTCATCCATTTTGTTCTTCTTTTTGAATAGACACGGAGTTTATTCATTTGATTGCTCTTTTGAATAAATAAATATGCTGAAACAAAACAAGTACTCATATCTAGACAAACGGTTTGCTTTCTTCATTTACAACTTTTGCACTGGATTTGCCTTGCGATGGTGATGTTTTTTTGTGTTGTTTTTGGCATTGCAGCTACCACAACAATGCTTTTATTGCTAGTCATGCAGTTAACATTGCTAATAAGCTCAACTCATCAACATACCCATTGTTGGAGCTTTACTTTAAGTTTTAGGTGGTCTTTGTTACTATACAATTTATTTTCTTTTAAAAGACCTTTTTTCTCAACTACAAATTCAATCATCTAAACTTTGCTTCACCTTCTCGCAATTGGTGCATATATTTTTCATCTTCTAGCTATTTGTAAAGCTAAATATTTGTGGCACATTAAGTTATAAAAAAACCTTCATACCCAAGATAAGATGATCTTGTAGTGTGTATGCTTGTAGTTGCCTAAAAATATGAAACATTTAGGACTTGATGGACCACTTAGATTGCTTTATATTATGTACAAGGTTCTTCTTGAATTTATGCACAAATGGATGCTCGTTTAGATAATATAATCATCCTCTTATTGGGTTTATGAAGTTATTACTCAAAAGCTCAATCATTTGATTTCCTAACATCATTATTTGTTTGCTCAATTGCTTTTATTGTAAACTAAAGGGTTTGCATGTGTAGGCTTATAATAAGCTTTCACATCATCGAGCATATCTTAGGTGAAGTTATTGAATGTTGTTAATTGCTCACATTTTCATGCATGCATCTTTTTGTTTTACTGAATTCTTTTTATGCATCTATATTTTCTATTAATATTAGATAGAAGTTGTGTTTTGTTTATTATTTGAACGACAGATTATTTTTATAACTTAATTATTCATTCACGTTGATACAGATGATGATGACTGGGTCCAGGAGATAATGTGGATATTAAGATCATAATAAGATGGTGGTCGAGGTTAAGACAGGGTAGGGTTTGTTACCCGGTTTTGTCGATCACCATGTATTAAAGGTCTCAAAATTTTGTTCGAAAGTCCCTTAAACAGAATGTTAGAGTAAAGCCTCGGGCAAAGGCTGAATGAATAGAAGGTTTTGTGTACACGCTCGGCTAAACAAAGCACAGACGAGCTTAAGGACACTTAACCTTATATAAAGTCTTTGATATACAATCGGTCGGGCAAATGTCGAACGAATAGAAGGTGTTGTGTACATGCTCGGCCAGGCAAAGCATCAGACAAGCTTAAGGACGCTTAACCTTATATAAAGTCTCGAACGGAGGGAAGGTTTTGTGTATACGCTCGGCCGGGCAAAGCCCGGATGAGCTTAAGAACATAGCCTTATAAAAAGTCTTTGGTATATGATCGACCGGGAAAATGCCAAACAGAGGGAAGGTTCTGTGTACACGCTTGGCTGGGCAAAGCAACGACAAGCTTAAGGACACTTAGACTTATATTAAGACATTGGTATACGATCAACCAGACAAAGGTCAAATGGAGGGAAGGTTCTGTGTATACGCTTGGCCGAGCAAAGCTCGGACAAGCTGAAGGATACAACCTTATATAAAGTCTTTGGTACACGATCGACTGAGAAAAAGCCGAATGGAGGGAAGGTTCAGTGTACATGCTTGGCCAAGCAAAACCCGGATGAGCTTAAGGACATTTAACCTTATATAAAGTCTTTGATATACGATCGATCGGGTAAAGGTCAAATGAATAGAAGGTTCTGTAGGATTGAAACGAATTTAAATATCTCCACAATGACATGATATTGTCCATTTTAGGCCTAAGCCCTCATGGTTTTGTTCTTGGGCTCTACGCAAAAGGCCTCATACCAAAAGAGATATTTTTTTCTCTTATAAATCCATGATCTTTCCCATATGTTTTCAATGTGGGACTATATTTGTAATCTTGCAACCCCAACAATCTCCCCTCAAACAAAGGACCACAGAGTCCCCCCTCAAGTATTGGGTCACTCTTGAGCTACTCAGGGCCTCCCCTCGAGCATCGGGTCACTCTTAACCTGCTCAGGGTCTCCCCTCAAGTATCGGGTCACTCTTGACCCGCTCAGGGTCTCCCCTACTTCGTTTAAAGTTTCACCCATATGGTTAGTCCAGTGAAAAGCGACCTGGCTTTGATACCAATTGTAAAATCGAAAAGAATTTAGATATTTCCACAATGATATGATATTGTCCACTTTGGGCCTAAGTTCTCATGATTTTACTTTTAGACTCTACCCAAAAAGTCTTATACCAATGGAGATATCTTTCTCTTATAAATCCATGATTTTTCCTATGTGTTTTCAATGTGGCACTATATTTACAATCTTATAACCCTAACATGTTCTGTGCACACGCTCGGTCGGGCAAAGCCCGAACGAGCTTAAGGACACAGCTTTATATAAAGTCCCTAGTATACGATCGGTCGGACAAAGGCAGAATGAATAGAAGGTTCTGTGTACATGCTCAGCCTGGCAGAGCCCGGACGAGCTTAAGGACACTTAGCCCTATATAAAGTCCTTGGTATATGATCGACCGGATAAAGGTCGAACGAATAGAAGGTTCTGTGTACACGCTCGACTGGGCAAAGCATCTGACTAGCTTAAGGCCGCTAAGCCTTATATAAAGTCCTTGTTATATGATCGGTCGGATAAAGCCGAATGAATAGAAGGTTCTTTGTACACGCTTGGCCGGGCAAAGCACCGGACGAGCTTAAGGCCGCTTAGCCTTATATAAAGTCCTTGGTATATGATCGGTCGAACAAAGGCCGAACGGAGGAAAGGTTCTATGTATACACTCGGCCGAACAAAGCCCGGACGAGCTTAAGGACTCTTAGCGTTATATAAAGTCTTTGGTATACAATCGACCGGGAAAAGGCCAAATGGATGAAAGGTTCTGTGTGCACGTTCGGCTAGGCAAAGCCCGAATGAGCTTAAGGACACTTAGCCTTATTGTAAAATATGACACCCAAATAGTAATTAAATAGTAAGGTTATTTGAGAAATAATCTTATGTTGGATCGAGACCGCACTAGAGGGGGATGAATAACGCTCGTGGCTTTCATGCTTTTCATAATCGATAATTAAACGAGTAAAACAACGGAAATGAAATAAAGACAAGACACAAGCACAAGGGACACCAAGATTTATTCGGAGTCTTGGGCGACTTCTATTCTAAGGTCTGCGATCGTTGATCGCTTTCTGTGGGCAACAACCATAATCTCGGAAATATTTACAAGCGAGTATAATTACAACAGTAAAAGTATACCAACGACACGAAAAATGAAAGATTCTGAGCTCCGGGTTGTCGGCGTCAAATCGTAGCTTCGTCAGAACTTCTCGTTAGCAGCTCGTTGCAAAAAGATTGTTTGTCAATTGATATTTTCAGCTGCTGGTCGAGATGTCCTTTTATCGGACGTTGAGGGCGCCTCCATTCCTGTCCGAGGGGCCTCCAATCTTACCGAGTCAGCCGCGTGGATTAGCATTGAACTGGTCGCAGCTTAACTGGTTGAGGGCGCCTCCATCTCCCTTTGAGGCGCCTCCAAGCTTATCTGAGGCGCCTTCAGATCCGTCTGAGGCGCCTCCAACCCTGTTGCGTGCGCTGCATCTGCCTTGCACCCGAGGCGCCTCAAGCTCATGAGAGTGCCTCGGGTACTGTTCATCCGAGGCAAAACTTTGTGTTTTAGTATCTGCAAGATTTGTTAGTCCCAAAATACCCTGCAGCACAACGTTAGCACATAACAAATATAATAGATGAAATGTTTGACAGCCTCCGGGTTGTCCGGTTCTGACTTCATATTTCCAATCGGAAACCCTAGGTCGAACCGACGCCTATTGTTCCCTCTTCTAGGGAACGCGTCCTCACATACTCCACTCAGGAGAGCATATCTGTTTGCCAGTCAGGTCCTCCAGACCGACTGGACTTTCTGCCTAGGGTTACCACCCCCTAAGACCTAGGCTTACCACCCCCTAGGGTTTTTCTCCACCTAAGGTTACCACCCCCTAGGACCTAAGGTTGTCACCCCTTAGGGTTTTCCTCCACCTAGGGTTACCACCCCCTATGACCTAAGGTTACCGCTCCTTAGGATTTTACACTTGCCTAACCGCAGTTAGGACTTTCCTGAAAATCTCATATAAGGACGTTAGATAACAATGAACCTTAACTTTTAATCCCTTTTGTCATTATCAAAACTAAGATTTGATCATCGGATGCTTTCCGCACCAACAATCTCCCCCTTTTTGATTATGACAACTGAAATTCAAAGCTAAGCAAAAGGATAATATAATGAAAAGATACAGATCATCACTAATCATAGGCACAAGCATAAAGATAACATAATTTTAGCACATACAACGATAAACTCCTCCTTAATTACAGCTCCCTCTTTTAGACAAAAAAAATTTAATTTTAAAAATTTCTTTGAACTTTCTTTGAATTTTCATATATTCTCTCCCTTTGCCATATATCAAAATAACTAAGGGAGAAAAAGAAGGAAAATAATTGGTATAAAAATAAGGTGTTAAATGAACGCTTAGCTTTTAAAGAGAGAAAATAGAAAAAAATTTAAGTACCATAAAGACTTTTAAATAAAAGATTAAACATAATATAAAAACATAACTTTTCTTTAAAAACTAAGTTTGGAAAAGTATTTTTAGCTAAGTGAAGTATTTTTGAAAAGTAACTTAGCTAAATTTTGAAGTACTTTGCTTAATTTAATACGCTTTTGAAAGACACTTAGCATAAAAATTTTTGGAATCGCTTTAGACGCTAAGTTTGAAACATAGAAACTTAGGCTTTTACGTGAAAGCACAGTGTGCTCCTAATCGATCAGCTGATCTATTTATCAGACTTTTACGTCAAAGCACAGTGTGCTCCTAATTGATCAGCTGATCGATTGGAGGTAACCAATCAATCAGCCGATCGATTGACCATGGTTTTACGCAATGTGCTCCTGGATCGATCAATTGATTAATTGGGGGTAATCAATCGATCAGCCGATCGATTGACCAGCTTTACGCTAAAGCACTGTGTGCTCCTAGATCAATCAACCAATCGATTGTGTAGCCTTCGTGAAAAGAAACAGAAGCTCGAATCGATTAATGGATCGATTGATGAGTTCAATCGATTAAAGCTCGAGCACAATCGATTGAGATTCAAATAAAATAATTTTCACCGTTGATCTGGAGTTAGTAGCGCTCAAGGAATAATTCCGAATCGATCGGAGATTTACCCCAATCGATTCACGGCAGCATCTCCATGAGAAACGACTATATTTCGAAGACGTTTAAAAGGAGCGTGTCAACGAAAAAACTTGCTCTTGCTTGCAAACACTGTTCAATTGCTCTCAAGTGCTCAAGATCAACTCAAGCTCTCCTCCTTGCTTAATTTTGAAGCTACTCAAGAGCAAGAAGAAGCTATTTCAAAATTTGTAATCTTCTCCTTCTTCCTTGTTGTGAGCTATTTCTTTTGAGAGCGAGAGCTGTAAATCTTGTAAGGTTTTTCCACTTTCGGCGTAATTCAAAGAAGGAGAGGTTCTATAGTAGAAGGGTGACTGTGGTGTGGATCCTTGGATTAGTCACCTCTTTGAGAAGATGAGTACTAAGTAAATACAAAAAGTTAGCGTTGCCTTCAAATTTCTGTTGTGCAAAATCAAGTCAATCAAGAAATCAAAGTGAGTCATTCATCCCCCTCTAATTCAACCGGTCCTAACATTTTCCGTCTTCATCCTCCGGAAAGTTTCATCCGAATGCTGACATTACCCTGTCCACAGAGTCCGACTTGGCAAAGAATGGTTCGACAGGAGCCGATTCGACAGAAGCCAATTCGATAGGAGAAGATCCGACAGAAGCCGACCTTGACAGAGCTGACTTACTGCACGTTCAACTTACCAAAGGAGCCCAGCTGTAGACAGGAGTCAGCCCATTCTCTATTCTCAAACTGGATTAGAAGCAATATGACATCATATTCATTGTTCTACACACAAATGATGCAATTTTAAACAACTCTACACCTCCACCTGTATATATAAAAAAAGAGGAAATCTAAAAAAAAAAAAAAGAGGAAATCTAAAAAAAAAGAACCCTGTAAAATAAAAAAATAGGAAGAGAATAGACTATATGAAATTCACAAATTTAGAGTGTATGCAACATAAAATGTTCACCTCGATCCCAAGTCCAGATGAAAAAAGTTAAAAGTTGTATTAAATTATTAGTTAACGTCAAACAGACAAATATTATATTAATAGATCCATCAAACTGTTATATTCATGCTAGATTATTTTTCGAATAGAACGTAATATAGAACTCAACTATAACATCTATCTCGGTAATAACTCATTACAACTTTCATAAAATTTAAATCTAGTATTAAATATAAAGAGTTCTCGACTTTATATAGTATAATAATGTTTGGTTATTATTTTATATATAAATACATGATAAGGCTTCTAGTTTTTAGTTTTTCAAATTACCAAAAAGCTAATGTCATTGATAAAGTCATATTTATAAAGTAACATAAGTCATAGTAAATAATAACAATGTTAAGTCTGAGGCCATATCCATCAACACAGATGTAATTTATTATTTCTTCAGCCGATCCAAATTTGACACAAAGCCAAAGAGGAAAAAATAAGAAAAGAGAAAACATTTACCAGCAATGATGAATGATACTAATGAAGTAAGGTTTCTTATCGTCAAAACTCCAACAAACTCCAACAGTGCAGCGTGGGGGCTCCGTGTGATTGTTGATGGCCTCGCTATTGACGCATGGCTACCTCACCTAGACACGAGGCTTGTACAAATCAAGAAGAACCTGCGGCTTTGCAATCCAATTTTTTTCTCTTCCTCCATTTTCTTTAATCACATTCCTTTTATTTTATTTTCTATTAATTACTTTTCTTTCATACTAATTTCTTTCCCCCTTTCCTTTTTTTTTCCCTTTCTCCTCTTGGCATTATGTTATATTTTTTCCATTCCTTTCTACTAATTAATTACTTTCCCTTCCCCTTTCATATTTATTTTCTACTAATTCTTTTCATTTTTCTTTTTCACTATTTTTTTCTCCTTTATTTTATTTTTTTTCCCCTTCATTTTGAATTTTTTTAATGTTCCTTTTTATCCTAATTTACCAGAATCTTTGCATTTCCAATTTTTTTTTCACTAAGATTTTTCCCATAAAGATTAAAAAAATAAATATAATATACTATTATTGGATTAAATTTAAAATCGAATTATTTTTAATCTTATAATATAATTCATATCATTTTATATTTAAAAATAAAGAAACTGCATCGATATTATAAGATATAATATGGACATACCATATAATATCAATACCGTATCATTTGGATCATAAAACATAATTTTGATACCAATCAAAATTTTAAATCTCGAATAGTACAAATCTATGATCTAACCAGCTTAATTAATTAACATAAATAGTTTTAAACCTATGAAAAATTAAAGAACACAATGTGTCCTAAAATAAGTTAGAACTCAGGAAGCACAACGAGAAGCAAACCACTATCACAATAATCTTCTTCTAATGAACAAGGAAGACAACTAGAAGACATCTTAAGGAGAGTCTTAGCAATAAATTTAATACTATGAAAGGATAAAAGTAAGATTGCACTTGTCACTATGTAATCACAATAGCACTCTGACAAAGGGTTGAAAAAATCTTCAAATTAAAATAAAACTTTTATCAAGAAGAAAAAAGAGCACGTTTCGAGATTATAATAATACCCCCCAGTACTTAGCTCAAGGATACCAATTCCAAATGTGATAAACAGCAGCGGCCGTTTTTATAAATCTCAACATTCCGTTCAACGTTTTTGCACACTTTCATGGAAGTGAAAAGACTTGCAATGCCATAGAAGAACCATCTTAACAATCAGATCCAATCCAAGTCTAAAACACAGCAACACATTTCCAGCATCTAGTATACTAAACAAATAAAAAAAACTGAGAATTAGCCAACAAAATTTTCTTAACAAATCCAACATTAAAAACCAACATCCCAATGTGGCAAGTCATATTCCACTTTAAACAAATTCAACAGCAATATCACCTCAGCTCCATTTCCTTTGTCATTCAGTCGACTCCTTCCTCTTCCTCTTCTTCCTCTTTCTTCCATAACTTGTTTCTGCCCTTATTTCTTCAGGAGCAACAACTTCAACTTCCTTTTCTGCATCAGAAACTATATTTGCTGTACTTGATAAATCATCAAATGATTCATCACTAATATCATTTCCCAGTAAAAAAGGTTCATTCTCTCTAAATGTATCAATGAAATCTGTAATGATGCTCAGTAATAATTCATTTTCTTGTTCGAGTTCCTTCAGTATTCTATCATAATCCATCTTTAATGCTTTATGTCTGCTCAATCTTTTTCGCAGTTTATCAATCCGGCATAAATGTTGTTTTTCTACTTCTTCATATTGCTCGATTTTAGGTTTTAATCTCTCGTCCCAGTTTGTGAAACTTGTGATAGTCTCTGACAGATATGTATTGAAATCTGTAAGCTGAAATTCTTCTACAGCTATATTTTCAACAAAAGAATATGTCAATATAAAACAAATAAACAATTCTAGAACATGTATCAATACAACAAAAATTAATTTTATTAATCAAAAATCAAAATTTGTTGACTCTATACAAAAGTGATAAGTGGTAAATATATCTGAATCCAAAGACTAAATATGGATTAACACCATTTAGAATTGGAATTGATTAAACTACACTTGCACCTCTTCATCAATTAAACTCATCATATCCATAATCCTCATTAGCAAATCTCTTTGAGTTGTAAACTCAACTTCTTTATGAAAAGAAAATGCTTAACCTTCAATAAAACAAAGCTTCTTATTATTTCTAAATCGAGGCTAAATTTCCCAGTTTGGTTCTACGCTTAACGGTTACAATTATGATAAGCAATTCTAAGGTAAAAAGAGATCGTCTTGTAGATATAATTAATTATGTTTGTCACACTTGGTATTAGGTAGAATATTGAAAAAAACTAACTATTATAATGCATCTAATTATATAATTCTTTGTATGATACAACATATCTTCATGGACTGGGGATACTACGTTGTCTATTTGTTTTATTGGTTGCAAGGGTTTGATGGTTTACTATTAAGAAACTCTATTCCTGTTCAAAGTGTTTTAAATGAAACAATAAAAACTAAATGTTATCAGAACTTTCAACTTCTAGAATTGCAAGGTATTCTTTAACTTTACTAGAAGGTTACAAGTTCAAGAAACAATTAGCCGAAGTTTATGAGAATTACTATGTGCCTAAGACAACATATGATCTATCAATCTATTTACCTTATCTTTCTTTTTAAATGGCTTTCTTTCTGTTTCTTGTCCTTCCTTTTTCTTAATTCCATAGAAATATAAGAAAACTGACACTGAAAGCCATCATTATTTAACAGAATCAAGATCCAATAAATACAAAAAAAAAAAAAGAATAAAATTTGATATTTAAACTACCCTAATTTCATCATGTTTCTTAGGGAACCTCACCAACCCTAGCAAAAGTAACTTGAACTTCACAATCGCAACAGTAAAAATCAGGGGTAAACACTAAAGCAGTTCTCAGAAAACCAAAATAGAATTAGGAGAAACTCTAAAAGAATTATTAACAGAATCAAGATCTAATAATCACAAAAAAAACAAAAAATAGAAAAAAATTTGATGTTTGAACTGGTCCTAATTCCATCATGTTTCTTAGGGAAGCTAACTAACCCTAACCCTTATAGTTTTAACTACTGATTATCAAGGAAATCTTTCATAAGAAAAATGTCACGCAATGCACTATGGGGCTAAAGTTTAGAAAATAACAAAAAAACATATTATATGTCTTAATTATTTGGGATCACCTATATGGATATTTTGTTGTCATCTAGCTATATCTAAGGTCATGTAATTGGTAATCTTGATCATTTAAATCTGATTTGACTTCAAAGTATATGCATCATAACAAAAATTTTATAAACAAGACGTTTTCATTGAGGTGGCTATTGGTCATTGTTTGAGATAGTAAGAACTATCATAACTACCAATCCACATAGAAGGGATACGAATGAAAATATGTTTAAAGTTGGTTTGGTGTTTCCAGTATAACCTGGTCACCTACACACCCATTGTGATATGCACATGGCAAGATTTTAAGATAATTTCTGAAGCATAAGAAAAGACTATCAGGAAGATAGCTTCTTAAAGAAATTAGTTAAAGATCTGTGTTTTCCTACTCATTGATGACTGTTTGTATTTTTTATTTCAGCTTAACTTTGTCCAGCATCTGATATAATCACCATAATATAACATGCAAAACATCTTGCAAAGCGAACATAAAATTTTGACAAGGGAATATAATGCAATATGAGAAGAGAAATTTAATAAATAGCAATTAGTCTAATTTAAGTGAATGTTAGAAAGACTATAGTATTAATTGTTGACATGCCAAGCAAAAAATATTCTTAGTATAATGATCAGTTGATCCTTCATGGTTCAAAAATGGCAGTGCCCTGCATTAGTTTTGAACTGTCCATTAGACTATCTCCTTCAGCTATATGATATCATAATATGAGATTGTTTATCTAAATTGCAAGAATGAATAACATACTGCATCGTGGTTAGAGTAATTTACTTGATATATGGTGCTTACTATTTTCATACTGGAATAAACTTAAATATGAAAAATAAACAGGGAAACAGCAATTACCAGCCATTATTGCAGTAGGATATTGTGCTCAATGCCATCAATCTAAAACATGTTGTATTTTCCTTTCTTATTTTAGTAGACAACACTCAACAACCAACAGTACTTTATGTGGAAGTTGAAAGAGCTGCTTGAGCTTTGACTTCTTTCTTCCACATTTTGCTTCACTGGTGGCATGATAAGTTCTCTATGGTTGATTTCTTGCTTTGAAATCTCAGGTTCACACACAGATATTTTTCAGTAATGGAGACATTTGGAGAGCTTTCAGTATGAAGGAGAACTTGGAAAGGCATCTTAAGTTTACTGGTGGGAAGGTTTTCACTCGTTTCCCTCCTGAACCTAATGGATATCTACATATTGGCCATACTAAGGTAGAATAATTCTGCTTACTATGGTATTATCATTAATTTAATATTTGTGTTTTACATCTTCAAGCACTGTTTATTGATTTTGGTTTAGCAAAAGATAGGGATCATGCTACTTAAGGTGAGGTGAGGAATACATGATACATCTCTTCTCCACTTTTATATAGTGTTAAACATGACTTTACTTTGCTGCTTCTGCATTTAAAATAACAATCGTGGTCCTGATAAATTTTTAGGTATAAACTGTGTCAATTGTGTGCCTCTCTCTTGTTTGTCTTCCTTGAAATGAAAATTTGGGTTGTAAATTAAACACTGTTTATTTGTATGTGGTCGTCAGATGAATTCTGGTCTGGATTAGAATAGTAGCAACAAATTATTTTTTTTTGTTTGACGTAGGTATCATGTACGTATAAATCTCTAATTCACCATGGCCGACTAAAAAAGTCCGAATTAGAAGAAAAGCTGTAATAATTACATTACCAACCCTAACCCTAGCAAAAGTAACTCAAACTCCCAAATGCAAATGCAGTAGTATATCGGAATAAAAACTAAACAAGTTCTATACAACAGGCTTTAAAAATCAGAAGAATTCCACGCATCAAAAGGAAAAAAAAAAGGACAAAGATTCACTAACCTGCGGGTGTTGAATTGGATCCCATGGCGAGAGGAACGTGCTCACTAATCCTTCGCCCGAGCCTCCGTCGCTCGCCCTAATCTGCCGCTCGTCGCTCGCCCTAATCCGCCGCTGCCACTCCGCTCGCTCTAATCATCCCAAATATACTTATATACCCTCTCGACCGATTCGGCCCGATGATATCCAGATCCGTAATCCGTAAATGTCAAATGGGCTACCTATTTCCGTGCTTAATTAATCTATTTTATCAAGTCAACGGTCAACGTGTGGGCGTTTTATTTTTTTTTATATTTGTATTCGTGGGTTGTTTCTAAATTGTAAGAGTAGAATGACAAGAGTTTTCTTTATCTTTGATTGAAGACTAAGGAGAAAAAAAAATCAAAAGGTATTGGTGAAGAGTGATATACCGTATGGATTATAGATTATTGAGTAGAAATCGAGATTCAAAATCATATTATATTTACCCAACAACTAAGATCAAACCTTGAAGATGTCTTCTCGGAGATAACGACCTGCATCTGAAGCAAAGGCAACCGGTGGCAAACGGTTCAGCTAATTTTCCAACGAACGGTGCAGGTAATTTTCCAACGAACGATGATCTTTTGTTGGCCTAAAAAGTTGAACGGAAAGGAGATGGCAAATGTCGGAGCGATGGGGAATAATATTCAGTGAACGTTGAGGCTTCTTGTTAGAGAAAACAAGGAATGAAGAATAGGTAAAACTCCTAGCTCCAATGGAGCAGCAGTTTCGACAACATTTATAGTTTATTTTACACGGGACATGTGATCGGAAAAAACCTAACAAATATAGTAACGGTGCAGCTTCTTTTCCGACGAACAATGTAGTATATAGCTCTTACTATCTTCATGAGCTAGCTGCTCCTGACCATACGACTCCTCGTAACCACGAAGTTGAAAGCGATGAAAAATAGCTCAAGGCAGTGTTTAGATAGTTCTCTGTTATTGTATTAGATAAGGGTTCAAGGGAGGTGTTGGGTGGTTGGTGTAAGCAAGTGTAACGTGAGGTTCAAATAATTCAAGTAGTTGTTAAATTCTATCAACCAGTCTTCCATATATGGTGTAAACCGCAAAGGCGACAGTAAAATCTCAAATTGCCCTAACTAATATTATAGCACTAAAAATCTTCGTAATATTCGTCTAATAATTATTTTTGTTATTGTTGAAAAATCAATCATAGTAGCATTGAAAGGTGAAATCATAGGGTAGACGAAGTTTTACACTCTGATCAATCTTGTAAACAAGATGTAAGTTTTTATTTTACTAATGTGTAAATGAATTAATATGATATATAGATTAGCATTATATGGAATCTTGGTAATGTGGTTTAGTAAAATGATGATGTTATTGTATTGTCAATGTTATGCATCTGAATTTTAATGTCTTCGTTAGTCTTGGGAATTTAATTCATAATACCCGAGTCAATCCATAAAAAGTGCGGTGATAATATTAAAGTTGCTTGTTTGTGAATTGTTACATTTTGAAATGTGTAAATATAAATTTAGGAACATGTGATTTTCTATTGACTTCCTTAACTTGGCTAGTGGGTTATAAAAATAGTTACATATTAAATAGAAGTGATTGGTAAATAAAGTTGCATAAATGCAAGGATTCAATTTCTAATAAAGTGATTTCAAGTAAGATGGAATCGATTGATTCAAAAAAAGAAGATCAACTTGGTGATGGTACACCAATCATAAATACTAGTGCTATTAAGATATCATCTTCCACTTTTGCAAGTGTTGTGGTGAGTACGGAGAAAGTATGAAAATTTATATACAATTTGAGAGAAAAATCTATTAGTATTGAAGATGTTGTAGGCCAGAGTTGTTTGGAACAAATGTATGAAGATATGTGGACTCAACTAGAAAATTACGACATTAGAATCCTAGAAGAAATTGAAAGAGATGTATACATGGATGAATTTATATCGAATGATATGAGAAAATCAACAGAGCCAGCAATGATAATGAATGAGTATAGTGACCTTGAAGATGTGTTTCCATTAGCTGAAGATGGGTATGTAATGAACTCAACAATTGTTGCATTGTAAAGTCAAGCACTAGACGGGAGGGATGAATTTTATGTTAGTAAGGTAATATAACACTAGTATAATAAAAAAAAAATTATTTTACGTTTCATAATATAATGTGCAGTAGTAGTAACTAAAAAAACTATTGATTCTTGTGTAGGTATTTTCAACCCAAAAATATTTTAAAGATACATTTACTGAATATGCTATGAAGAAATAGTTGATTTACAATAAAGGACTCGAGGAAAACGAGAGTTAAAGCAATTTGTGTTGGAGAAAACTACACATGGGCAATAATTGCAAGGGGATAAATAGAGTTCACTGTTACAAAATATTTAGAAGAACATCAGTGAGGTCTTTGCTTAGAAAAAGCTGATCACCTTGCATGCATAGCTTCCTGTATAACTTCTCAAATTAAAAGTCAATTTGTGTTTGCAGATTTGTATAAACCCATAAATATTCAGCGAGATATGAGAGGAAGATTTATAATAGAGATATCATATCAAAAGACATACAATGAATGTCAAAAAGCTCTAACAAAGGTGATAGGTGATTTTGAAAGGATTATGGTGATCTCCATAGGTTTTTACGGGAGCTAAAATATAGAGATCCAGAAACATATGTTGCATTAAAAACAAGGGTTGATAAAAAATTCGAATGTTGCTTCTCAGGCTTTGGTGCATGTGGCAGGGTGTTTTGAACATACTTTCGTAAATTAATTAGAATAGATGCAATGCACTTGAGTGACAAATATCTAGGTATTTTATTGATGACCACAGTAGTAAATGGTAATGGAAACCTTATGTCAATTTCCTTTGCAATTGTTGAGATTGAGTGTGGACCATCTTGGGAGTGGTTTCTTGATCACCTAAAGAAATTTCTTGCAATTGATCCATCAACAATGATAATAATTTCTAACAGACATCGCAGAATATTATCTGCAATGCATAAAGTTTATCCTACTACTCACCATTAATTATGGTTCTATCACCAGTCTTGTAATATAGTAGGATAGACCTGCATTAGGATTATTTTGAGTTGCAGCTAACGCAAATACTATTTTTGAATATGATCAAATAATGCAAAGGATGTTAGAGAAACATCGGGATGCTTATAGATGACTGCAAAATGTGGAACCTACAAAATGGGTAAATGCACATATTTCTGGTAGAAGTAATGCTCACCATGAATTGTGCAGAAAGTATAAATGTATTGTTCAAATACAATAGAGAACTCCTAATAACAGGACTGATAACAACACAAGCAGGAAAATTACACAATGATTTTATAATCATAGGGAGGAAGTGTGTAAGTTTACAAGTCCTTTGATGTCGTCTGCTATGAAGGAAATTCAAATTAGGAGACGAAGAATTTGGTGTTATTTAGTACATGCACATAACAGTTCAAAAATGAAGGTAGTGACTTCTAGGTCCTCCTATATAGTTGACATGGAGAGTCGTAGATGTGATTATGGTGAGTTCCAGATATCAAGACTCGCTTTCTCACACACTATTGCAGTTTATGAGTACAGGAAAATGGCAGTGCCCTGCATTAGTTTTGAACTGTCCATTAGACTATCTCCTTCAGCTATATGATATCATAATATGGGATTGTTTATCTAAATTGCAAGAATGAATAACATACTGCATCGTGGTTAGAGTAATTTACTTGATATATGGTGCTTACTATTTTCATACTGGAATAAACTTAAATATGAAAAATAAACAGGGAAACAGCAATTACCAGCCATTATTGCAGTAGGATATTGTGCTCAATGCCATCAATCTAAAACATGTTTTATTTTCCTTTCTAATTTTAGTAGACAACACTCAACAACCAACAGTACTTTATGTGGAAGTTGAAAGAGCTGCTTGAGCTTTGACTTCTTTCTTCCACATTTTGCTTCACTGGTGGCATGATAAGTTCTCTATGGTTGATTTCTTGCTTTGAAATCTCAGGTTCACACAGAGATATTTTTCAGTAATGGAGACCTTTGGAGGGCTTGCAATACGAAGGAGAATCTGGAAAGACATTTTAAGTTTACTGGTGGGAAGGTTTTCACTCGTTTCCCTCCCGAACCTAATGGATATCTACATATTGGCCATACTAAGGTAGAATAATTCTGCTTACTATGGTATTATCATTAATTTAATATTTATGTTTTACATCTTCAAGCACTGTTTATTGATTTTGGAAAGATAGGGATCATGCTACTTAAGGTGAGGTGAGGAATACATGATACATCTCTTCTCCACTTTTATATAGTGTTAAACATGACTTTACTTTGCTGCTTCTGCAGTTAAAATAACAATCGTGGTCCTGAAAAATTTTTTGGTATAAATTGTGTCAATTTTGTGTGCCTCTCTCTTGTTTGTCTTCCTTGAAATGAAACTTTGCTGCATCTTGGTCATGACTTTACCGTATGGTTATAGATATACCGTACGGATTACACGTGCTTGCTGGGTCTATCTCCTAAAACATAAATCTAATGTTAAGTAAGTATTTCCACAATTTCATAAGATGATAAGGAATTTATTCCAATGTAACATCCACATACTTTGCACAAATAATGGGGAGAATACTTTGCTCACAACCTCAGGGATAGCATTTTTTTATCAAAGCTCATGCCCATCTACACCTCAACAAAATGGGATTACAGAATGGAAAAAATCATTATCTATTAAAAGTGGCAAGATCTCTTATGCTCACAAATTCTGTCCCTCATCGCTTAGGGATAATTCCATCTCATCAATAGGCTTCCATCAAAAATCCTTAAATTCGGCGCATCAATCAACTATCTTCAAAAAATAACAAAACAAAAAATCCTCATATTCATATTTTTTTAACTCTGTCCCACCAAAAGTAGTCAGGTGTCCATTGTTGGTACATAATATTCTTGCACGTGGGAAACTCAACCCAAATGACTACTCACCCACTCAAAAAGAATAGAAGTGCTACAATCTTATCACAAGAAAATTCTAAGTGTCCTGTGATGTTACATTCTTAGAGGATGAGTTCTTTTATTCCAATGATTATGGGGGAAAATTTAAAGAAAGCTAATCATTGGGATCCTTCCATCTCTTTTCCTCCATCGCCCTTATTCATTAGGACTCCCCTACCTTCATCATCATATGATGTAATCACATAAATTAGTCAAAGGGAGAGAACCTTTGCAGCCTTTATAACAACAAAATGAATCGATTCTTTACTCAAGGAGGTCCTGAGTAACTCAACAAATCCAATCATCAGAACCGATGATGGATGCATCACAAGATCCACAAGGAAATGCTCCTATAGATGATATGGATGTTGTCATTGCTCTAAGGAAAGGGATAAGGACATGTACCCAACATCCAATTGAAAGGTACATATCTTAAAATCAGTTCTCACACAATAATAGGGCATTTGTCTCTCAACTGGATCATGTGGAGATTCCTATAAATATATATATATATGATGTTTTAAACAATTCAAAGTAGAGAGCTACTATTTTTGAAGAATTGAAAGCACTGAATGATAATGGCACATGAGAAATCATAAACCTGCCCAACAGAAAGAAGATAGTATGTTGTAAATGGATTTTTTCTATCAAAACAAGGTTGGAGGGCAAGATAGAAAGATACATAGTACGTTTGGTGGCTAGGGGTATACACAAACATATGGTCTTGACTATTAGGAAACATTTGTAGTTGTTGCAAAGTTAATTTATATAAGGGTGCTTCTGTCCATTGCAGCAAACTTAGATTGAGAATTACATCAATAAGATATTTCAAATGCATTGTTAAATGGAGACAAGGAAACATTGAGTTTGCAAGTTGATGAAGTCCTTGTACGGATTAAAACAATCTACTAGAGCATGGTTCACTCGATTCAGCAATGTCATGAAGAGCTTTGGGTACACACAAAGTTGAGAAGATCATTCTCTCTTTGTCAGACTGACAAGGAATGAAAAAAACCTATTTTAATTGTGTATGTATGATATAATGTCATAAGGATCACAGGTGATGATAATGATGTGATTGCAAAGGTGTACAATCTGAATTCAAAATAAAAGACCTTGGAAAACTTCAATATTTCCTAGGAATCGAAATAGTAGGAAAACTTGGTTGTCTAGCAAATACTTCAATGAAAAAAATTAGAAGCAACAAAATACAAACGATGATGCTCAAACTGATAAAAAGAGGTATTAACATTTGTTTAGCATAGTTAGTCAATTTATGCATGCCCCCATGGTAAGACATCAAATTGCAATGGACTAGATTCTTCAATATTTGAAAGGGACACTAGGGAAAGGTATATTGTTCAAGAAAAGTGATAATTAAATAGTTGAAGGATTTGCCGATGTTGATTTGGTCGATTCACTTGAAGATAACCAGTTGTTTCAAGGAGTAGCGAAGAGGCAGAAAATCAAGCCATCGCACAAAGGGTATGTGGATTAATTTGGATTGAATAACTATTGTTTGACCTATGTATTGCATTTGAAAACAAAATGAAGTAATATAGTGACAATAAATCTACTATAGCAAATTCACAATCTCACAAATTTGCTATAGCATGTTGTTTGCAGATGATATTATTTTGGTAGATGAGACACGTGAAGCAATAAATGTTAAACTAGAAGTTTAGCGGAAAGCATTAAAAGTGAAAGGTTTTGATTTAGTAGGATAAAGATAAGATATATATCTGAAATTTAAGTTTAGTAATATTAGACATAAAGAGACAATTGTTAAGATAGTAGATGGCAAGTTGTCTGGAACGAAGAGCTTTAAGTATTTAAGATCATTTTTGTAAAATGAAAGAGTGATTAAGAGAGATGTTTTACGTAAATTACAAGCAGGATGATTAAAATAGAAGAGGGCGTCGGGTGTTTGTGATCATAAAGTACTTTTAAAACTTAAGAAAAATTCTACAAAACGATAGTTAGACCTACTATGTTATATGGTACTAAATATTGACCTATGACTCAAGCACACTAGCAGAAGATGAGTTACAGAGATGAGGATGTTAAGGTGAATGTATCGACATACGAGGATTGACAAAATAAGAAATGAAAACATTAGAGAGAAAGTCAGAGTTGCATCTATTGAGGGAAAACTACAAGAGACGTTTAAAATGGTACGAACATATACTTAGACGGCCAATAAATGCTCTGGATAAACGATGTGAAACTATGATAAATACGCACATCAAACGAGGAAAATAAAAAAATGTAGATACTAACAATAAAATAAAATTTATTTAAGTATAGGGGATAGAGCCAAATGACAGGGAAGAATTCATACTAGGCTTGGTTGTTATTGTATTCTAATCAAATGAAACATGTTCATATAGATAGGAACTTTATAAAATCTGAGATTGAACATGGGAAGATCTATCCTTGTTATGTCCTTCAGAATCACAAGATGATGAGCTTCTTACTAAAATGTTGCTGAAGAAATGTATCAAAGTTGGGAATGATTGATTTTCATTCACAAACTTGAGAGAGAGTCTTGGAATAAAGATCATGATAAGGGTCACTAAAGATAAGGATAAGGATGACCGAGGATAAGGATAAAAATTATCTAATTAATCATGCTGTAAATTAGATCTAATTCTTAGGCTTAATTTTAGGGATTTATCCTAAGTTAGAGATAAGATAAAGATCGTAGAGTTATATATATATTTATATTATCTTTCAATAGAAATATAGATTTCTTCATAATCCTTTTATGATTTCATCGATTTCAAATTGGCTTTAATACAGTCGATGGCCATGTTTTTGGCTAAAGCATGGACTAAGTCCTCCTAGCTCCAAAACTAACTTAGGATTAAACAAATAGTAATTTCTTGACATCAAATTTATAGAAGCAAAAGAGTTGAGCAATTACCACTTTCACGCTCAGATAGACTTTGTTCTTGTAACTGATAGATTGATTTGGTTTTTAAAATAATGAAGAAGATAGGAGGAGAGATCATTCATGCAATAGGGACCAACCACCTTCGCTCTCAGTTTCCAAGGTTGTGTTTGCCAACCAAGTAACATGATACTAATTACTATCAAAATCTTACCTCAAGAGCAAGGCTTAAAATCTCGACCCGTGCCGAGGTTTCAATCCCAAACCGGAATGATACAGTTTCGGTATCGTATCATGCCGTGTCGATATAGTTTCAGTGTTTTTTAAATATAAATATAAATGTATATTAATATTTGATTATTAAAGATGTTTATATTTTGAGATGTTGAATTTATATTTTAATATTTTCTCATAAGATAATTTCTGTTAAATTATTATAAAAAATATTTTAAAAAATAAGTAATTCTTAAATTTCAAAACTAAATTTAAAATTATAAAAATAATTGTAAAAAATTTTGAAAATTTTAAATTATTTATTAATGTATTTGTAAATTTTTTATTTTACAAATTTTATTTGAAATGTTTAAGAATTATATAATTTTTAAAATTTTTAGATTGTTTTAAATTTATGTTTAATTTTAAAATTATTTAAAAATTTTAAATTATTTTGTAGAATAAAATTCAAAATTATTTAAAATTTTTAAATAATTTTTAATATTTTATAATTATTATTAATAATAATTTATTTATAAAAATAGATATTTAAAAATAAAAAATTAATTATATCAAAAACACTAAAAAATATTGCGATCCCTTGGCGCAACATCTACATAGGATTATAGGAATATATAATATTTTATTAAAAAATTTTGAAGTTTAAATTAATTTTTATATATTTTAATGGAATAATAGAATTAGGTTTTTTAAAAAAATTAACTATTTATTTAAATCATAGATAATTAGATTATTAAAAAAATTAATAACATAACTAAAAAATAAATAAATAAAATATTTATTATATATTTTAAAATTAAAATAAATAAAATATTTAATTAATTAAAAAATATTACTAGAATTTAATTAACTCTCTTTGAATTATCCTCATCCACCCTGAGAATTGTTTTAATTTAAAAAATCATTTAATTAAAAAAAAAATGAACGAGCGCAACCATGACCCCTCCGACGCGGCCGCGGGGGTCGCGCGGCCCCTCTGGCGTGGCCAGGGTTGCGCAGCTCCTCCTGTGTAGTCGTTGTAACTTCGTCGTGGGTGTCGCGACGCCTCCGCAGCTACAACGGGACTGGTGTCGGTGTCGACACGCGGGCGGAATGAAATATTTCGCCCATTTCGACCGGCTCGACACGAGATCTCAAACCATGTTGAAGAGGATTAATTGTCTTTTAACAATGGACGGTCGTGGCTTTAGCCAAAGAATGGACTGGGTCCTTCTCCCAGCCCTCAAAGCAGGAAGAGCACATTCAACTAATAATTATGGAAGCAAAAGAGTCACGAAAACGATAAGTAATTACCTAAGACAACAATTGACCATCTTCGACTTAAGATGGACTTCGTTCGTGGCTGATAAATGACTCTTGCAACAGACTAATCCATAAGAGAGAGGAGAAAATGTTGGGAGGCACACCTATTTTTGAGATAATAAAGAAGACGATGGGAAAGAGATTAGTGCCAAAACAAACCATCTGTGCCTTAGTTTCCAAGGTCGTATTCGTTGATATATTCCTAATCGCTTTGGAAGTCGGACTTAGAGAGGATGAGTTGGCCTTAATGCAATCAAGAGTCATGGCTTTAGCTAAAAGCTAGGACTAGGTTCTTCTCATAAAAGACATAGCATGTAAAGTTAACAACTTAGGATTTGCAACAGATGCCATTTCTTGAAATTATTAAACTACTAATTATGGAAGCAAAAGAGTCATGAAAAGGATAAGCAATTGCTGGCGATGGTAACTGACCACCTTCTCCCTTAGTTATACCTCATTCCTATGGCCAATAGATTGCTCTTACAATAAGCAATTACCTACGATGGTAACTGACCACCTTCTAACTTAGATACACTTCGTTCCTATGGCCAATAAATTGCTCTTACAACCAATTGCTCGATCAGTGAGAGAGAAGAGAAATGTATGTAGGCACCTAATTTCTAAGACGATGGGAGAAAGATTATTGCTACAATAGCAACCGACTACCTTCAACGTCAATTTCCAAGGTCGTATTCTCCAATTGATTGGCATGATTCTTATCGCTTTTGAAGTCTCGTCTCAAAAAGATGAATTGGCTTTAACACAATCGACAATCGTGACTTTGGCCAAAGCGTGAATTGGGTCCTTCTCCTAGGCCTCTCAAAGTAGGCAAAGTTAACAACTTAGGATTTGCAACGGCGACTGACCTCCTACACCCTTAGACTTTGTTCCTACAATTGATACATTGCTTTTATAGTCGACCGATCGATTATAGAGAGAGAGAGAAAAGAGAAGTGTTAGTAGAGACACCATCTTCACCTTCAATTGACTAACATGATTCTAATCACTTTGGAAATCTCACCTCAAGAGGATGAATTAGCTTTAACATAGTTGACTCACATGGCTTTGGCCAAAGCATAGACCGGTCCTTTTTGCAGCTCTCAAAGCAGGAAGAGCTGACAACAACTGGTAGTTTCATATAATCATTAAACTGATAAGCACGGGAGAAAAATAGTCACAAAAAAAGATAAGCAATTACCCGCATCGACAACCTACCACCTTCACCCTTGGTAGGCTACATTTTTGCTGCCAATGGATTACTCTTCGGCCGATCGATCAATTAAAGAGAGACAAGGCAAGGGTTTTAGTTTTCTCTTCTTGGTAAACAATACACTGATTTATTGGGAAAAAATAGATGAAAAAAAAACATATTGTTGTTATCTTTCAAAGGAGGCCTATTTTTTAAAAATTATAAAACAATGTCTCAACCTATGATGTTTGACCTAAATGTATTTATATCCATCAGGTCTAGATTTTGTAACCCAGACCAAATATATGTTATTAAACTGACTCAGATTTGAATTGACTAATCAGTTTTTTAATATGAAAATAATATAACTCTGTCCAAAATATCTTTTTACCCACCTAAATAATATTTTACTCAGATTTGAATTGGCTTACAAAGGAAAAACTCAACCGGATCGATCCCTTCGAAAACTCCATGAAACTACGGGACAAACTAGTCGAGTTTCATGAAGGAACGGACGACTCTAAGGTAACAAAGCACGATTTACTTTTGAACCAATTATTTAATTGTAAAATGTTAGATAGAGAGACCACTAGTCAACTACACTCAAGGATAAAAGACATCCTAAATAGGCTCCACATGACCGGACACAAACTCGAAAACCGCAACATCGTAAGGTACGCTCCAAAAGCGTTTCCTAGAAACTCTCTATGGGCATCTATGGTAGATGCATACAAAATTTTGAAGGATATTTCATTAATTAAATTAGATGAAATATTTTGTGAATTAAAATTATATGAGCAGGTTAACTCATTTCAAACCGAGAAAGGTATTGTCTTATTTGCAGGTCAAAATAGAAGCAAAGAATCCAAGCCAAAGTCTCGACCAAAACAAGAGTCTGAAAGTGAGTAAACAAGAGTCAGATTCAAACTCCAATAACGAAGAAAAAATAGTAAACAAGGTTCGAAAAATATTACAAAGAAAAAGAAGTTTTCTAAAAGAGAACTGAAAAAGGTGGTACAAAACAATTCGGGTAAACCTAAATCGAAGGTAACGTGCTATAAGTGCAATGCTAAAGGATACTACAAGTATGAACGCCCTAACCTAAAGGAGGAGAACCCCAAGAAATCAAGAAAGAGAAAACACTCAAGGCCACTTGGGACGAGTCGACTTCGGAGGAATCGAATGAGAAGGAACCGACGCAGTCCAACTCGCGATCGATCGCTCCTCGTGAGCAGTCGAGGCAGCGGGAAAATTTGACTAGGGATTGGTAGGAAGTGGGAAGAGGAGGGAAGGAAAAAGTTTAGGTTAAAAGAAAAATAAATAAATAAAATTTATAGGATTAATAGTTTTTAAATAATCAATTGATCTTTAATCGAGTTAATAATAATGATATTTCTTAAAATTATCACTATAGGTAATTTATTTTTTTTAATTTTAAGATTAATAATATTGAATAAATGTCAGAAAATTACTGTAATAATAGTATATTTTAGTAATGTATGGATCTAGATCCGAATCAAGATTTAGACTCGTATATTATGACCGTTAGGTTACCTCGAGTAAATAAGAGGGCAAGCGAAGGATGTAGGGCGAGCGAAGGATCAAGGGGCAGAGCATAATGGATCGTCGGTTTCCTTGGTGAGCGCTTCACATATATTCACCTCACCAATGCCCTTCAACAGGTTAATGAATCTTCAACTCCCTTTTTCGATTTGACATCTTGCAGATCTATGGAATTCCTCTGGTTTTTTAAGCTCTCTACTAAAAATCATCATTTTAGGGTTCCCTAGTTCTATTTTGATTTTCGGGAATTGCTTTTTTTTTGTCCCCATTTACTACTGAGATTGTGGAGTTTAAGTTATCTTTTCTAGGGTTTGAATGTTTACTAAGAAACGTTTAAAAATTGAAATTGATTCTATTTTTTTTAATTATTTGATCCTGATTCTGTTAAATAATGATGACTTTCAGTGCTGGCATTCTTATATTTCTAGGGAGTCAGAAAAAAAAGGAGAGGAACAGAAAGGAAAGACATTTAAAAAGAAAGAGAAGGGAAATAGACGGCTAGATCATATATTGTCTTAGGAATATTGTAATGCACAGAAACTTCGACTAATTATTTCTGGAACTTGCAATCTTCTAATTAAGTTAATAAAAACCTGGCAATTCTAGGAGTTGAAAATTATGATAACAATTTTCAGTTCTTACTGTTTCATTTAAAACACTTGAAACTGGAATACCTAAAATACAAAAGTACTTGTAATTAAAATATGATGACTCATGAAAGCATCAAAGTAACAAAATGAAAAATTAAAATGGTCATCAAAAGAAGTAACATATAATCTTTAGATAATGAAAATAATTTGTTAAAGCATAGCCTAAAAGTACATAACACCTATTATCATAAAAGATAAAAGTATAGGAAAAACTAAATATATTTTTAAAATTAACTTATCATTCCAATTAACTTTTTAGTAAAAATTATATTGGAAGTACCAAACCAACTTTAAACATATTTTCATTCGTATCCATTCTATGTTGATCATGTACTAGTAGTTATGAAAGTTCATACTATTTTAATCAATGACCAATAACCACCTCAATGAATACAAATTTTTCATTAATATTCTTTCCAGATTGATCAGGCACTAGTGATAATTTATACTATTTCAAACTTTCATTGATGAACCACCTGAATCTAAACCATGTAATATGCAATTTATGATTACTTATAAAAATCTATTTTTTGATTTCCTTTGACTTTAGTTGACATTTTTTTTACATTTCATGCAAATCAAATGTCCAAACAATAGTCATAGGCAGTGCAATATAATAGACTACTGCATCTTGTTTTCTAATTGATTATTGGGTGTATGTAATGGATGTTTGTTATTTAATTGGGTTGCTTATGATCATACGGTTTATGAATTTTTGGCATTCTTTCTTTGAGATGCATGCATTTCCATTGGGTTACTTATGAACATACGGTTTATGCTTCTTTTTTTTAAATCATCTTTCCTCTTAGTTAGCCTATTTCCAACTTCAATAGCTTGACTCATTTAATTTGCTAACACTAGCAATGGTTATTTTTTTTATATTTTTGTATTTTTGATTTATCAATTACTTAAGGGCAATGATTTTGTTTTCATATTTTCTCTATGTTTATGTTAACTTTTGTTTTGACACATTCTTTTGTAGTTATTATTTGGATGTGATTGTCTTTTTTATTATTATTTTCTCCTAATTCAAACTTCTATTTAAAGAAATCGTAATTAGTATTTCAACTCTTGAAAACCCGTATCACTGGTTACAACATTATATATTCTTATTTGAGATTCGTGTGTTGATGACAATACTATTTTCAAGTGGATTTTCTATAGATAGTTGACTACTATAATGTCATTTCCAAGCATGATCAATATTTGATGTTCTAAACAGTCATATATTATCTCAGTCATCTTTAATTTAGACAATTTTTTTTTTTCTTTCAACTAGTCTTTGCAAACTTGAGAACTTCATCCTTCGTGGTTTATGAATATTGGATGCTTACATACGCTAGTTTAATTACCGACTCAATTAATTATTCAACTTTCTAAAGTCAGTGAACTACTAATGGTCAGATTTACCTTTATATTATCCACAAAATAAAAATGATTTTAGCAGTATACCACATGTTAATATATCCATCCACGAATATGAAGAGTTGCAAATTAAATTCCAAAAAATAATGATTATAAAGAAGCCGACAACAAAATCTTTGAAATAAAAATACTTACATAGGAGCACAAGGGAGATGATAGGAGGAAGGGAGGTTCTCTGACAGCTTAAAGAGAATTGAAGCTTAAGGAAAATATTGGGGATAAGAGTAAAATATTATTTAGGTGGGTAAAAAGATATTTTGGACAGAGTTATATTATTTTCATAGTAAAAAATTGATCAGTCAGTTCAAATTTTAGTCAGTTTAAGAGTATATATTTGGTCTGGGTTACAAAATCTAGACCCGATGGCTTTGTTGCATGGATATAGTTACGGATACGGGTATCGTATCGAATACTATACGGATATGACAATACGGCAAATTTTGAAAATATAAAATACAATACAGCGTTAATATATATATATATATATATATATAAGGGCAGCCCGGTGCACGAAGCTCTCACTATGCAAGGTCCTGGGGAAAGATCCATTGTACGCAACCTTACGTTACTTTTTGTAAGAAGTTATTTTCAGGATTCGAACCCATGACATTTTTGTCACAAAGCAACAACTTTATATATATATATATATATATATATATATATATATATATATATATATTGTTGCTAAAAAGTGCGAAGTACAAAAAATCGCTCAAGGATCATGGGGCTTAAAGCGCAATGCGAAGTGCACGCTTTACGGAAAAACCTAATAAACAAAAGAACTAATATATCTAATAAAAATATTTATAATTTTTTAAATTTTAAATATAAAATTATTAAAATATAAATTAATTAATAAAGTTTATTAGAATTTTTTAAAATTATTTAAATATAATTACGATTTATATGAATTTAATAATATTTATTAGATTTTTTAAATATAAATTATTAAAATATAAGTAATTATATTTTTTAAATTTTAAACATTAAATTATGAGAAATCAGAATATAAAGAATTAATAATATTTATTAAAAAATTACTTTAAATATAAAATTAAAATTAATAAAATTTATTTAAAATAATTTTAAATATATTTTTTTATATCTTTTATTGGGGTTATTTAATTAGGATTTATAAAAGTTTATTTGAAGTATCCCCATCTAAATGAGGAATTGTTTGAATTAATTAATTAATTATAAATCCGAAAAAAACGAAGTCACGAGTCGATGACGCCGCAGTCATCATGACGCATCCAGCATTCCCCGAACAAGTCCGGCGATGCTATCCAGCGTTCACCGGACAAGTCCGGCGACGCCAGAAGCGTCGGGCGACGCTTGGCGTCGGTCGACGCATCAAGCGTCGGGCGACGCTTGGCGTCGGTCGACGCATCAAGCGTCGCCTGACGCATCCGGCATTCACCGGACGAATCCGGCGGCGCCAGAAGCGTCACCGGACGAATTCGACGGCATTGGCGACGCGTCCAAAACCATCGAACGCGTCAAGATGCCCGCAGCAGTTGGCGATGCCGAGGGCATTGTGACGCATTCGACGATGCAGGAAGCATTGCCAAACACGTCTGACGGCGCCGAAAGCGTCACTGGACGCATCCGACCCTGTCAGAAGCGTCCCGCGACGCTTTCGGCATCGCCGACACCAGGAAATGCAAAATAAATAACCAGAAAGACAATGCGAAAACATAAATCTTACCGATCGAGTAGACCCAAGTAGACGCGTCGAGAGGCACGAGAGGCAGACGGTCAGGCGGCGAACACGAATCGCCGTATTGATTAGGGCTTTAAAGAAAACAAAAAAAAAAGAAGGTAAATTAGTTGCGCCTCACGCAAGTGCACTTTTGCGCGAAGCGCAGCAAAGCGAGCACTTCCGAGACCTCGTGCGCTTCTGAGGTCTCGAAAGCGCAAGGCTGGAGCCTCGTTGCGCTTAAGCGAGCGCTTCATGTGCTTTTGACAACTATGATGTAAAATCATGAAAAATGATGAAAACCGAGACTTTTAGATATTGTTCGTCAAAAAAATTGAAAGCCAAAAAGAAAAAGAATCTAAAAGACTAGGACTTATATTTAAATTTCTAAATCAAATCTTTTTAACAAAAATGATGAGTGTTTAGGCACTCGAGGAGTGGAGAAGAAATCAAAAATAATAATTTAGGGCTTAAAGGGCGAGCTGCGGCGGCAGAAAGGGAGGCGGACAATGTGAAAGAGGCGATGAGAGGCGAGTAAGACGAGGACGAGCAAAAAAAAGATTAGGGTTTAGGGTTTAAAAACCCACAACCCAATTCATTTTTATTAATTATTTTTCAATTAGTCCTAGAAATTTTCAAATTTTTTCAATTAATCCCTAAAAATATTTGCAATTTTATCCAAACATATCCAAAAAAAGACATATCCTAGTAGTATCCTTGTCATGCCCTTGTCGTGTCCAAAATGTATTTGCCTGGTCAAACCTCAAAAATGTCCACGACACATTTTTAGTAGTATGTGATACGCGTAATTGCATATCGTATCCGTATCTGTCGTATCTGTGTCCAATACTTCAAAATAAAATCGAAGTATCTGTACTACCCTAACCCTTATAGTTTCAACTACTGATTATTAAGGAAATCTTTAATAAAAAAAATGTCAACATAATGCCCTGTGAGGCTAAAGTTTATAAAATAACAATAAAACATGTTATATGCCTTAATTATTTGGGATCACCTATATAGATATTTTGTTGTCATCAAGCTATATTTAAGGTCATGTAACTGGTAATCTTTATCATTTAAATCTGGTTTGACTTCAAGGTATATGCATTATAAGAAAAATTATATAAACAAGGTGTTTTCATTGAGATGGCTATTGGTCATTGTTGGAGATAGTATGAACCGTCATAATTACCAATCAACATAGAAGGGATACGAATGAAAATATGTTTAAAATTGGTTTGGTGATTCCAATATAACCTGGTCACCTATACAGCCATTGTGATATGCACATGGCAAGATTTTAAGATTATTTCTGAAGCATCATAAAAGACTATCAAGAAGATAGTTTCTTAAAGAAATTAGTTAAAGATCTGTGTTTTTCTACTCATTCATGACTTTTTGCATTTTTTATTTCAGCTTAAATGTGTCCAACATCTGATACAAACACCATAATATAACATTCAAAACATATTGCAAAGTGAACATAAAATTTTGACAAGGGAATATAATGCAATATGAGAAGAGAAATTTAATAGATAGCAATTAGTCTAATTTAAGTGAATGTTAGAAATACTATAGTATTAATTGTTGACATGCCAAGCAAAAAAATATTCTTAGTATAACCATCAGTTGATCCTTCATGGTCCAAAAATGGCGGTGCCCTGCGTTAGTTTTGAACTGTCCATTAGACTATCTCGTTCGGCTATATGATATCATAATATGGGATTGTTTATCTATATTGCAAGAATGAATAACATACTGCGTCGTGGTTAGAGTAATTTACTTGATATATGGTGCTCATTATTTTCATACTGGAATAAACTTGAATATGAAAAGTAAAGAGCGAAACAGCAATTACCAGCCATTATTGCAGTAGGATATTGTGTTCAATGCTATCAATCTAAAGCAAACATGTTGTATTTTCCTTTCTTATTTTAGTAGACAACACTCAACAACCAACAGTACCATATGAGGAAGTTGAAAGAGTTGCTTGAGCTTTGACTTCTTTCTTCCACATTTTGCTTCACTGGTGGCATGATAAGTTCTCTATGGTTGATTTCGTGCTTGGAAATCTCAGGTTCACACAGAGATATTTTTCAGTAATGGAGACCTTTGGAGGGCTTGCAATACGAAGGAGAATCTGGAAAGACATTTTAAGTTTACTGGTGGGAAGGTTTTCACTCGTTTCCCTCCCGAACCTAATGGATATCTACATATTGGCCATACTAAGGTAGAATAATTCTGCTTACTATGGTATTATCATTAATTTAATATTTATGTTTTACATCTTCAAGCACTGTTTATTGATTTTGGAAAGATAGGGATCATGCTACTTAAGGTGAGGTGAGGAATACATGATACATCTCTTCTCCACTTTTATATAGTGTTAAACATGACTTTACTTTGCTGCTTCTGCAGTTAAAATAACAATCGTGGTCCTGATAAATTTTTAGGGATAAACTGTGTCAATTTTGTGTGCCTCTCTCTTGTTTGTCTTCCTTGAAATGAAAATTTGGTTTGTAAATTAAACACTGTTTATTTGTATGTGGTCGTCAGACAAATTCTGGTCTGGATTAGAATAGTAGCAACAAATTAATTTTTTTTGTTTGATGTAGGTATCATGTGCGTATAAAAAATCTCTAATTCATCGTGATCCTGATAATTACATTACCAACCCTAACCCTAGCAAAAAGCAAAAATAACGCAAACTCCCAAATGCAAATGCAGTAGTAAATAGGGGATACAAACTAAACAAGTTCTCAGAAAACGGGCTTTAAAAACCAGAAGAATTCCACGCATCAAAACTAAAAAAAGAAGACAAAGATTCACTAACCTGCGGGTGTTGAATTGGATCCCATGGCGTTAGCGAGGGGAATCGTGCTCACTAATCCTTCGCCAAAGCCTCCGCCGCTCGCCCTAATCCGGCGCTCGCCCGTCTCTCGCCTTACTTCTATACCCCTTATGTACCCTCTCGACCCGATGGTATCCAGATCCGTAATCCGTCAATGTTAAATGGGCTAACTATTTCCGTGCTCAATTAATCTATCTGATCCAGTCAACGGTCAGCGTTGTATTTGCGGCTTGTCTGCAAGAGCAGAATCACAACAGTTTGCGAAGGCTAAGAAGAAAATAAAAATCAAAAAGGTATTGGTGAAGAATCATCTACCGTAAGGATTATAGAACAAAATCATATTATATCAATTTGAATTTTTTTTTCTTATATCTAAGTTTGTTTTTATATTTTTACTGTGATTTACTAAATGATAATTTTAATTTTTCCTCAAAACACGTAGGCTTTGGAAATGTCCAAATAGCATAGTCTCCCTTAGTTAAATTCTCAATTTATCCTTTTGAAGCAAACAAGACAATTTTTGAACCACAAAGGTGTCTCGTCGGAGATAACGACTTGTGTCTGAAGCAAAGGCGACCAACGGCAAGCGGTGCAGCTAATTTTTTAACGAACGATGAACGATGATCCTCTGCTAGCCGAAAAAGTTGAACCAAGAGGAGGTGGCAAACGTCAGGGCGATGGCGAATAATATTCAGTGAACATTGTAATTTCGACAAATACTACAAGAAAATTGAGATTTCACAACACTTAAAAAATAATATTTTTTTAAAGTATTGTCTTTTTTTTTTTTACAACGCTGTTCACTAAAAGCGTTATCTAAGTTTTATATTTCTTATTAAAGGCAATGCTCAATAAGCATTGTCTATTAGTATTTTTTTTTTAATCAAAGACAACACTTTTTAAAAAGCGTTGTTATAAGTGTTTTTCTTTAATATCTACAATAACGTTTTAACAAGTGTTATTAATGTCATCTAACTTCCTCCGTCAAAACCTCCCTTCGCCAAAACTCCACAAAATTAAAACCTAGTCTCCCAAACTCATGTTCACCAAAACTCCACAAAAATCCATCTCCACCGAAACTCCATAGAAAATCCTCTGCTAGCAGAAAAAGTTGAACTAGAGGAGGTGGCAAACGTCAGGGCGATGGCGAATAATATTCAGTGAACATTGCAATTTTGGCAAATACTACAAGAAAATTGAAATTTCACAACATTTAAAAGACAATATTTTTTTTTAAAGTGTTGTCTTTTTTTTTTACAACGCTTTTCACTAAAAACGTTATCTAAGTTTTATATTTCTTATTAAAGGCAATGCTCAATAAGCATTGTCTATTAGTATTTTTTTATCAAAGACAACACTTTTTAAAAAACGTTGTTATAAGTGTTTTTCTTTAATATCTACAACAACGTTTTAACAAGTGTTATCAATGTCACCTAACTTCTCCGTCAAAACCTCCCTTCGCGAAAACTCCACAAAATTAAAACCTAGCCTCCCAAACTCATGTTCACCAAAACTCCACAAAAATCCATCTCCACCGAAACTCCATAGAAAATCATCTCCGCCGAAACCCTCCTCCCGCCACCCACACCTGACCTCCTCCACCACCTAGCCTCCTCCTCCACCCCTCCGCGCCACCAGCGACCTAGCTTCCTCCTCCACTCTGTCGTCACTCTTCTTCTTCGTTGTTTTCTTTAACTCTTTTTCTTTACCATTGTCGTTCACTATATTCCCCTATGCCAGACAACAACGAGGGCAAAGGAATCAGGAGGGATTTTTTTTTCAAAGTTAGGTGACATTAACAACACTTGTTAAAGACCAAACCACTTGAGGGCAAAGACATGGGCAAGTCAGAAGAGGTTTGAAGGCTGCAGATATAGACTAGCAGACGGATAAAGCGGATAACCATATAGACGAGGAGGTAGAGCAGTTTATTAAAAGATTCAATAAGCAGCTCGCCTTCGCCTCCACTAGAGGATTACTCCAATGACTTTGGAGTATAAATGGTTCACTTGGTCTTCCTCTAATCTTGAAACCCTCATCTTTGCTTCTTCAAGTTTGATTGGTAATTTAATTGAATTTTTTAGTGGAAAGTTATACAAAGTAATAGATTTTACCTTTTGGAATGCTTGCATGGCTTCTTCTTGAGCATTTTCATCTTTTCTCATCCATTTTGTTCTTCTTTTTGAATAGACACGGAGTTTATTCATTTGATTGCTCTTTTGAATAAATAAATATGCTGAAACAAAACAAGTACTCATATCTAGACAAACGGTTTGCTTTCTTCATTTACAACTTTTGCACTGGATTTGCCTTGCGATGGTGATGTTTTTTTGTGTTGTTTTTGGCATTGCAGCTACCACATCTCTGGCACTTTATATTCTAGACCTTGAGAGCCCTATCTATAACATAAATACCAAGAGGTTCAAGTCAAATGACCTGAACCAAACCTATCTCTGGCACTGTCGCTTTGGTCATATAAATGACAAGCGCTTATCCCAGCTCAATAAGGATGGTTTGCTGGACTCATTTGATTTTGAATCTTATGAGACGTGCGAGTCATGCCTACTAGGCAAGATGACCAAGACTATCTTTAGTGGGCACAGCGAAAGAGCGACTGATTTGTTAGGACTCATACATAGTGATGTATGTGACCCTTTCATTGTTGCTGCTAGAGGCGGTTATAGGTACTTCATCACATTTACTGATGACTTCAGTAGATATGGTTATGTGTACTTGATGACACATAAGTCAGAATCCTTTGAAAAGTTCAAAGAATTCAAGAATGAAGTACAGAACCAGCTTGGCAAGAGTATTAAGATACTTCGATCATATCGAGGTGGAGAATACCCTAGCCATGAGTTTCGTGACTACCTAGCTGAGTGTGAGATTCTATCCCAATTCACTCCTCCTGGAACACCACAGTAGAATGGTGTATCCGAAAGGAGGAATCGTACCCTATTAGATATGGTACGATCTATGATGAGTCACACAGATCTTCCGACATACCTTTGGGGCTATGCTCTAGACACGGCAGCTTTTATACTCAACCGAGTTCCATCCAAGGCCGTGATAAAGACACCATATAAGATATGGACTGGGAGAGATGCCCAGGTGTCTTTCATGAGGATTTGGGGTTGTGAGGCTTACGTTCCATGTCAAGTCTCAGACAAGTTAGGACCCAAATCCGACAAGTGCTATTTTATTGGATATCCCAAGGAAACTAAGGGATATTACTTCTACATTCCCAGTCAGCACAAGGTAGTTGTGGCAAAGACTGAGGTCTTTCTAGAAAGGGACTTTGTTTCTAGAAAGACTAGTGGGAGTATGTTCGATCTTGAAGAAGTTCAAGATGCGAAGAATAGCACTGATGCCTCGATGGAAGTTGAACTGGAACCACAAAGTGTTGTGGATGATGTTGTTCCACAAGGAGTTGAGGAACAACAACAAGTTCAAGTAGACATACCTCTTCACAGGTCTGATAGGGTACGTCGTCAGCCTGAGAGATACTCATTTCTCTTGTCTGACCATGATGACGTTGTGCTCATAGAGGATGAGCCTACCACCTATCAGGAAGCTGTGATGAGACCAGATTCCGAGAAATGGCTAGAGGCTATGAGATCCGAAATGGAATCCATGTACACCAACCAAGTATGGACTTTGGTTGATCCACCTGAAGGGATAAAACCCATTGGGTGTAAGTGGGTCTTTAAGAGAAAGACTGACATGGATGGACTTATCTATAAGGGTCGCTTGGTAGCTAAAGGTTTCAAGCAGATTCATGGTATTGACTATGATGAAACCTTTTCTCCAGTAGCGATGTTTAAGTTCATTCGGATCATGCTTGCTATTGCAGCTTACCACGATTACGAGATCTGGCAGATAAATGTCAAAACTGCGTTTCTGAATGGAAACCTGCTCGATGATGTGTACATGACACAACTTAAGGGTTTTGTAGATCCACATCATACTGGTAGAGTATGCAAGCTGCATAGGTCCATTTATGGACTAAAGCAAGCCTCTCAGAGCTGGAATCTTCGATTCGATGATGCAATCAAACAGTTTGGTTTCATCAAGAATGAAGATGAGCCTTGTGTCTACAAGAAGGTTGTAGGGGATATAGTTGTCTTCCTCATATTGTATGTGGATGACATACTACTCATTGGGAATGACATCTCTATGCTTCAGTCTGTCAAGACCTGGCTAGGGAGTTGCTTCTTAATGAATGACTTAGGTGAGGCATCCCGCATTCTAGGGATACAGATCTATAGAGATAGATCTAAGAGATTGCTTGGCCTAAGTCAGAGTACATATATTGACAAGGTACTCCTTCGGTTTGCCATGCAGAATTTTAAGAAGGGATTTCTGCTGATGTCACATGGCGTGAGTCTTTCGAAGACTCAAGGTCCCTCTTCTAGAGAGGAGAGAGACCGCATGGATCAGATCCCTTATGCCTCAGCCATAGGATCGATCATGTACGTCATGCTATGTACTCGACCTGATGTCACGTATGCTTTGAGCATGACGAGCAGATACCAGTCAGATCCAGGTGTAAGTCACTGGATAGTGGTCAAGAATATTCTTAAGTACTTAAGAAGGACTAAAGAATATTTCTTGATATATGGAGGCAATGATGAGCTAGCTGTAAAGGGTTACAGTGATGCTAGCTTCCAGACCAACCAAGATGACTATAGATCGTAGTCAGCGTTCATGTTTTGCATTAATGGTGGTGCTGTGAGCTGGAAGTGTTCGAAGCAAGACACAGTAGCTGATTCTATGACAGAGGCCGAGTATATTGCTGCATCAGAGGCAGCAAAGGAGGTAGTTTGGATTCGCAAGTTCATCACTGAACTTGGGGTGGTTCCTAACATTGCTGACCCTATTGAGCTCTATTGTGACAACAATGGAGCTATAGCACAGGCGAAGGAACCTCGCTCACACCAGCGGACCAAACACATACTACGGCGCCTCCATCTCATTCGAGAGATCATCGAGAGAGGAGATGTGAAGATTTGCAGAGTACCTACAGAGGCTAACATCGCAGATCCCTTGACCAAGGCTTTGGCACAAAGGAAGCATGATGGTCACACTAGGTCATTGGGGCTTAGAGCCTGCACTGATTGGCACTAATGCTAGTAGGAGATTGTTAGCTAGAGCCCTAGAGCCAATCATTTAATGATTGTATTTTGGACTTGTTGTATCATATTCTATATAAATAAAGGCATTTGGTTTTTGGTTATTATACTTACTTGTATTGGTGCCAAATAAACTAAGTATAATAACATCCTTGAGTAGAAGGTTCTTACCTATATCAATCGATTGGTTGAATCGATAGTGAGATGATATAGGGAACACTACTCTTAATCATTCCTGGTCGAGTATTAACATTCAGGGATAATGTTAATGCAATAAAACTAGCATGTAGGTCAACTCGATGACTTGATCTCACAAGTCATGGATATAGAGATATCAAGTTGACACATGGGTATGCATTAGAGAATGTATACTGAATGACCCGCCATGAGAAAGTATCATGGATCGTTATATGAGTGTCATATACTTTCTCATGTGGCTATTAGTATGACTACTAGTCCTTAGACCTGAAGTCACCATGGTTCCCTACATAAGGAGTTATGTACTTTGGTTTCGTCAAACGTCACCCGTAACTGGGTGGACTATAAAGGCGATTACTGGGTATGTAACGAATTATGCAGAGGGATGTGAGTGATGTAGAAGAGATCTATCCCTCCTATATGATGGGAGAGACATCGATATTCTTGATAGAGTGAGACCACGAAGTGCATGGCCATGCCCAAATGAGCCAATATGAGATATTGAGCTCATTTGATTTAGTGAGTCTACTTGGAGTTCAGGATTTCGATTGATCAGAGGATGACACGGTCTATGCCTCACATTGATCAATCTAGATATCTAGGATAGAAGGATACTTGTCATATATTGTGAGGAGTCACAATTAGTAGTCACAAGGTGATGTTGGATCTCAACATTCTTGTAACTTGGGTAGTAATGATGTATTGCTAGATACCGCTCATTACTTATGTTTCTAAATGAGTTTAGGGGCATTGCCAACATTACAAGAACCTATTGGGTCACACACAAAGAACAACTGGATGGATATTAGGTTCATATGATGAACCAAGAGGATTAGATTCATGTGATGAATCAAATTGGATTAAGAGTAATCCTAATTGGGCTAATTGAGTTGGACTCAAGTTGATTCATGTGTTCAATGAGTCTAATTTAGATTATGACTCATTGAATCAATTTAATTAAATGAATCAGATTCATTATATTAAATTGGCTTGAATTAAATGGTTGGATTAGATTAACCATGAGAGAGATTAAGTCAAGTTTGACTTGACTTGTAAGGAAGAGGAAGAGTCAAGTTTGACTTGACTTTATGCCATATCATTTGTGACTTGGCATTAGGAGAACTAATGATGATGTGCCACATCATCACATGTGCCACCTCATGGAGGTTACAACTATTCTCTTTAATGGCCTCCACATTAATTGTGATGAATGTGAAGGGGGTTACACCACTTGTAGTGGCCGGCCACTTGATGAAAAAGAGAAATTTTCTTTTGGTGAGTAACTCTCATTCAAGTCATCTTCCTCCTCCTAAGCTCTCTTCTTGCTCCTTCTCTTCTCTTGGTCGTGGGTTATAAGCAAGGGAGAAGAAAGGAGAGTGAATCTAATCCAAGAAGAAAGGTTAGTGAAAGTCACATAGAGATTTTAGAGGAGTGTGTTCTCTTCTTTTCCTTTCTTCTTCTTCCAATCCCATCCGAGAGCATCAAGAAGTGCTAGCACACTTGTGGTGTTCTCTTCTCCATCCTTGTGTGTTAGAGAACACATCTTGTTTGTGTGGATACTTCTAGAGAGTTGTATACTTTGACAACCTTGAGATCCGACACCATTGGACGAGCGGGATTCGCGTAGGGCGCGCATCAAGGGTATATTCTTTGTTTCCCTTTGTAGATCTACTGTAGATCAAGATTTAGAAACTCGTACTCGTAAGTTTTTAGAAAGTTTTTACTTCGCACGGATCCGTGGCTGGGGGGTTTCGGGGTTTCCGCGACGCGAAAACCGATTTTCGCGGCTCGAAAAACCCAACACATGCTTTCTTGTGTCCTACTAATCAAGGGGCCCACAGATATCGCTTCTGTCATATGGAAGGGATAGATCTCATCTATATCACTCACATTCCTCCGCATAATTCATTGTATACCCAGTGATCGACTTTATTGTCCACCTTGTTACAGGTGACGTTTGCCGATACCAAAGTACACAACTCCTTATGTAGGGAACCGTAGTGATTTCAGGTCAAAGGACTATTCATACCAATAGTCACATGAGAATGCTTATGACACTCATATAACGATCCATGAAACATTCTCATGGCGGGTCATTCAGTATATATTCTCTAATATATACTCATGTGTCAACCTGATATCTCATATCCATGACTTGTGAGATCAAGTCATCCGTTGACCTACATGCTAGTCTCAACGCATTATTATTGTCCTTTGTATATTAATGCTTGACTAGGAATAGTTAAGAGTAGTGTTCTCTACAATATTTCACTATCAATTTAACCAATTGATATATTGTAGATAAGAACCTACTACTCAAGGACATTATTATATTTATTCAATTGGAACTAAACTAAAATAAATATAATAACCAACTTTGCCTTTTATTAATAATGATATATGATACAATAATGTGCCCTTTACAATCATCTCATAATTGGTACTAGGGCTAATACTAACATCTCGCTCTTCGAGGGGTAAGATATTTCAACACCCTCTTACTAAAGGCTCTTATTATGGAGAGAGCTTTCATCAAAGGAGCTACAGAGTAAAGTATAACTCTCTCCATCTTCGTCTTCTTTAAAGTTCTTTCAGGTGGTCGAAGACGGTTCAGATCGAGCTTCCAATTATAGGCCCCATGAAAATCTGCACACCCAAAAGAAAAGCATACCTCTCCCAAGTATGCTATATTAGATAGAACTAGAACCTTATTAAGATGAACTGAGTATGTATCACAAATTGAATCACATCCAACAAAATCAATTATAGGTACCTCTATAAAATTTTCCAAAAGATCACTAGAAATACTAACCTTGCATTGCTAAGAGATACCTGAAAGTTCTAAACATGTGGATGTGACTTCTGAATCTTGTATTGACTCTAGCTCTGGCTCAAGTGGTGGTGTCTCTAAAAGTGGTGATTCTTGGGGCTTTGCTTCTATTGTACAAGTCCCTACACATTTATCATCAACCAATTCCATTCTTACAACTTCCATAGCATCAATTGGTTGTGTGATCAAAGGAGGTGATCCTTGGGACATTTCCTCCATAGTACATGTCCCTACACTTTATCCACCACATCATCATCATAAGTAGTAAAGAGTCCACTAACATTAATAACATCAATAGAGGAATCAACAGCTTTATTAGAAATTTGTAGTAATAGTTGTAAAGCTAGGATCCCCCGTTGCACCATTAGCTCATCAGAATCATGTGTTGTGGTCTTCATCTTACTAAGAGCAGGAGAATTTGGGTCTTGGAAGTCTTCCCAGTCAGTCGGCTCATCTGGTTGTGAAAGATGTGGTCTGTCCAATAAAAATTATCCTGAAACTCTGACGAACTCTAATACACATGGGAAGAATGCTCAACATTTTGTATGTATTTGTAGTTCAAATTTTGATGATTCATCCAAAATTGTTTGTAATGTTAAGACGGGCCAGAGATCTGCTGCTGGAATAATAACTGCTCACTTTGCTCTTGAATTAGCTGGAGTTGAAGGTTCTGAATTTGATGATCTCCCCAGTCATAGCCATAAGTATCAGGAACTTGTTCTTACGTATCTTGATGTTGGAATAAGTGCTGAAGTTCCATGGAAGAGCTAGCAGCATTTTGGAAGAAGTGACATAAAACAGCTGGATGGGATGAACTGGCACAAGCCGTGCAAACATTATCAGTTGGTTCTGTGGGAGGACCATCTTCCTTTTGAAAGAGGTGGCATATGGCAGACGAATGAGACGTGCTACCACATCCTCCACAAAGGAACTCAAGTTGCTCATCTGGATCATAGCCTTCATCAATGGGAGATCTGGGTCTTACACTCATGGGTGTGAAAAATTCTCTTAAAGACCTACTTGATTTATCGCCGCTGTCGCTTGCTGCTCCCTGCCGTGTTCGCCTCTGCCATCGCCGCTGGAAATCAAGAAGAGGAAGTGTGGCTATGGGGTGCCAGCCGACGGCAATGAAAGCAAAGGAGAAGCTGCCGGCCAGAGAGAAGGAAGAAGAGAAGTGCCGGGAGGAGTCGATGCGTGCCCTAGCTGCCGCGGAGAAGAAGTCGCGAACAGAAGGAAGAGCCTCTATATTGTGCTGCGGCGTGAAGAGTTAAGAGAAGATTTCCCCTCATCTGATCTGGGCCGTCCATTCAATAGGAGCGTATGTAAGGTTCAGATTGTTGGTTGCTACTCGGAAAGCCTAATGGTTCCACTGTACAAAAATTTGTACAAAGGTCTGAACCTTTTCCTAGCTACCATGTGTTCTTTTAAATTAAACTTGGATCGCCTGAGGAACTTAACATGTTTGATCCAAAGTTTAATTTATTTGTTCTTTTAGGTTTAGACTTGGATCTCCTGCAGAACTTAACACTTTCGATCCAAATCACCTAGGTTATTAATTTCATTAAATATTAATTTCCAAAATTGGCTTCCAGGACTGCATGGTGAGGCACATGGCCTTCTTGGATATGGGAACAACCACCACCGCCTAGACAAAGCCTTTTAAGGAAAGCTAATATTTAATTTCCTTAAATAACTTTAGGTCAACCGAAAAGAACAATCAAATCACAAGGAAAAGAAAAAACAAAAGAACACCACATCGAAAACAAATTCGAAATACTAGAATCGCATGCCTCTTGTATTTGGTATTTTTACATGAAGATAAAACTAGTATGATGCGGAAATTAAATACTAGTATACATTTTCTTTTGCAAGCAAAAACCTCTAGATCTTCTACCATATTCCTCTTCTAACCTCGGATGTTATGTGGGCAACGATCTTCCGAGATGAGAAACCACCAAGCACCTTCTTCTCCTTTCTTCAAGTTTTGGCCAAGCACAATGCTTCCAAAAGATGAAGATCTTTTTCCACCAACCAAGCTCCAAGGGATGTAAGCTTTCTCTCCTTCTTCTCCAAGCTAAAATCCAGCCACCACTTGATCTCCAAGGAGGAAGAAAGTTTCGGCCACAAGGATAGAGAGAAGAGAAAGGGAAGTGCCGGCCACACCAAGGAAGAAAAGAGGGAGAAAACAATAGAGGTTGTTACCCTTGAAGGCTCCCAAAACCCCCTCTTTTATAATCCTTTGGCTTTGACAAAAAATGAAATTTAATTACAATAAAATTTCCTTAACTTTCTTTGACATGAATTAATTAAGAAAAATTAAACAAAATTTCCTAATCCCTCATGTCATGGTCGGCCACCTCATGGAGAGCAAACAAGGCAATTTTCAATCAACAATTAAAATTCCTTATTTGTCTTCAGAAATTTTAAAAAATAAAATTTCCCTTTAAAATTCCTTCATGGTTGATAAAAAGAAATTTCTATAATTTTAATTTTTCAACATGTGAATAATTTATAAAAAAGAAAAATAAAATATCTTTCCAATCTACAAATAAGGAAAGAGATTTAATCTCTTTCTTTAATCTTTTGTAGAACCTTATAAAAGAGATATTTTAATTTTTAATCTCTCCAATAAATTATATCTTTCACATAAGAAAATTTAAAATTTAAAATTCTTTTTTAATTTAATAGGGTCGGCCACCTAAGCTTGGGCTCAAGCTAGGGTCGGCCACCCATGAACCAATGGTTTGGCCGGCCCTAGCTTGATCCACAAGCTAGCTTGGCCGACCCCTATAACATGGGTATGAAGGTGGGTATAGGTGAGTATAGCACTCTATAAATAAGAGGCTACGATAGGAACTGAGAGGAGGAATTGCTTTTGGTCTCCCGATAAAATTAAGCATCCCGTGTTCGCCCCGAACACACAACTTAATTTTATCAATAATAATTCATTCCACTAGAGAACTATTATTGAACTACCGCACAAATCCCAAATTATATTTTTGGGCTCCTTCTTATTATGAGTGTGTTAGTCTCCCTGTGTTTAAGATGTCGAATGTCCACTAATTAAGTGAGTTACTGACAACTCATTTAATTAATATCTTAGTCCAAGAATAGTACCACTCAACTTTATCGTCATGTCGGACTAAGTCCACCTGCAGGGTTTAACATGACAATCCTTATGAGCTCTTCTTGGGGACATTATCAACGTAGATCACTAGGACACAGTTTCCTTCTATAAACAACAACACACACTATAAGTGATATCATTTCCCAACTTATCGGACTTATTGATTTATCGAACTAAATCTCACCCATTGATAAATTAAAGAAATAAATATCAAATATATGTACTTGTTATTATATTAGGATTAAGAGCACACACTGTTGGAACCCCAAGGTGTTTTGATGTGATCAAACAAGCTAAGTTAGGTCCTGCGTTTGTTTAACCCTTGTGTCTAAGTGTGCAGGAGCTTAGGAACACAGGAAGTCGAGCGGAAGACGCGGCTAGCGAGAAGGACGGCACAGGAGAGAGCCGACGGGCTCGGTGCGTCCGAGGGACGAGGTGTCCGCGGAAGAGTACACCGGTGGACGAGAAGAGCGTGCGCGGCGCTCGAGGGACGAGAAACCGGGAAGGAAGACTGCTCGAGGAGAAGGCCGGAACATGGGTTCGAGTGAGCCCTATTCCGGAAGGCCGAGATCACCCAAGCTAACGGAGCCGGAGCGAACAGACCCGGACCGAAATGAGCTAAACCGGAGCAGTAGAACCAGACCACAAAAAGTCAACAAAGTTGACTTGAGGGGTCCGGGCGCCCGAAATCATTCCGGGCGCCCTGGGCACTATTGAGGGTCCGGGCGCTCGGAACCCCTCCGGGCGCCCGGAGCTGACTTTTGACCAGGATCGCGTCAAACGCGATCTGATCGTTGGGGATAGAATGTTATCCCCTCCAGGGCGCCCGGAACTCCTTCCAGGCGCCCGGACCAGTACTATAAATATAGTACTGATCTGCACATTCAGAAGAACAACTACTTGTAATCCAGTGCTTTCATTTGTGTAATTTCTTTCTGTGCTTTCAACACTGTAAGAGGCTACTCCGCCTAGAGGAGAATTAATTAGTGCACCTTCTTTGCCTTGGATTAGCAATCCTCTGATTGCAAACCAAGTAATTCCTCTGTGTCTATTTTCTGCTTTAATTAGTCTTTGCCTTTTTAATTACAAGTTCTTTTAAGTTAGTTGAATATCCGAGAAGGGTTTTTGGTTTTATCTTGTAGGGCAATTCACCCCTCCCCTCTTGCCGGCCTCCAAAGGGACCTACAAGTGGTATCAGAGCGAGGACGCTTCAGGAGGACTAACCGCCGATCGAAGCAACAAAGATGGTCGGACCGAGCATTGTTCCACCAAAATTCGAGGGGAACTTCGCAGACTGGAAGCGTCGTATGGAGGTATTTCTAAAAATAGATTTTGAAATTCGGTTTATTATGAAATATGGTTTTGTAGCTCCAATAGATAAAGATGGAAAAGAGAAAGAAGAGAGCGATTGGACAAAGAAGGAGCAGAATGAGTCGGTAGCAAACAGCCGTGCGGAACATCACCTGCTGAGCGTGTTACCGCCTCAAGAAGTCAACCGCATCGGAAACTACTTATCTGCTAAAGAACTTTGGGAGAAGTTCTTGGAACTCCACGAAGGCACGTCCGAAGCAAAGCTCGCTAGAAGGGACATCCTCCGCAACAAACTGATGAACCTCCGTTTGGAGAAAGGTGAGAAAGTAGCTGGTCTACATGCGAAGGTAAAAGAACTAGTTACTGGTCTCGAAAACCTTGGTGAAACGGTAACAAAGGGACACTATCGCTCTACGCTCAGCGTTCCAAGAACTCGGAGTGGACATCAATCGTCGGCGCCTACTTCATCTCAGACACGAGGTAAGTACTTTAGAAGAGTTGTTTTCTACTCTTGAATTGCATGAAACCGGTGTGCAGGAACGACAAAAGATACAACCCAGACTATGGCGGAGCTAACCAGAAAGATGAACTCGAGTCAGACTCCGAAGACGATCAAGAAGCATACATGGTAAGAAATTTTAAAAAGTTTTTTAGATCTAATAAATTTAGAATGCAGAATAAAAAGAATCAAAAAGGTGGAAGAAATGTGCGGTGCTACCAGTGTCAGAAGGAGGGACACCTAAGAGAAGACTGCCCAGAACTCAAAAAGGTCAAAAGGAAGTCTCCCAAGAAACACAACCTAAAAGCAACTTGGGACGACACTTCTTCATCCGAATCAGAAGCTCAAGAATATGCCGGGATAGCACTAATGGCAAGCTATGATAGACAAAGTATATCAGAACCTAGCATCGATGAAGGGGGAGCGACCTCGGATGAAAGCAGTGAAGCAGGGGGAGATTCAGGCTTCAAGTCCGACATGGTAAGTGAGGTATGCCTCTTACCCCCTGATCAGCTTTACTCCGGTATCAAAGCTATGACTAAATCCATGTATAAATTAGAAAATAAAAATGCCAAATTAGAAAATGAAATTTTAGAAACAAAGAGAATTTTGGCAAAATCATGTCTTATAGAGGATTTTGAAAAATTGAAAATTGAAAATGAAAAACTAAAAGAAGAAATAGAAAGATTGAAAAAATCAAATGGTTCAAATATTTCTACTTTTAGAAATTATAGAGGTTTAAATTGGTATTATAGATTTCATCAAAGTCAAATTAGAAATATATCAAAAATCTATATACCTAGGAAATACTTGATTAATCCTGTAGGTAGGAATCTCTACTGGGTTCCAAAAACCTGTTTAACTTAAAATTAAAGTCAGACTTAGCATTTTCAGCAAGGAAATTAAACAACTAATTTCTTTATGAGGCTTTGTCTAAGGAAGTGGTTGATGCTCCAATAACCAAGAAGGCCTAGTGCCTCGCCACGACCTGGAAGCCAAGTATCGAAATGAAAAGTTTAATTGACTAAACTGAAAAAGCATTAATTTAAATTATTTAATGCTTTAAAAAGAGTTATTCAATTTGTGTTAGAAAATATTTAAAAATTTTTTTAACTTAACTTAGAAAATTTTTTTAGAAATTTTTATGAAAATTCACTCAGAATTTTTTTTGAAAAAAAAAAATTAACTTAGAATTTTTTTTTGCCTTATAATTTTGCTTACAATTGACTTAGAATTGTTTCTTATGAATATTAAATTAGAAACTTTTTTTGGAATGTTGAAATAAGTTTCAAACTTAAAATTTTTTTAACACTTATAACACTTAGAAATTTTTTTTAGACTTGTTTATAACCCCAATTTTTATGTGATCAAAGGGGGAGAAGTATGTTAAGTCTAGGGAGAGGTAATATAATTTTTCATTTGAAAAATATTTGGACTTATTTGAATATAAATTATTTTTATTGCATATGTTTACCCTAACTTAACTTGGGTTGATCACATCAAAAAGGGGGAGATTGTTGGAACCCCAAGGTGTTTTGATGTGATCAAACAAGCTAAGTTAGGTCCTGCGTTTGTTTAACCCTTGTGTCTAAGTGTGCAGGAGCTTAGGAACACAGGAAGTCGAGCGGAAGACGCGGCTAGCGAGAAGGACGGCACGGGAGAGAGCCGACGGGCTCGGTGCGTCCGAGGGACGAGGTGTCCGCGGAAGAGTACACCGGTGGACGAGAAGAGCGTGCGCGGCGCTCGAGGGACGAGAAACCGGGAAGGAAGGCTGCTCGAGGAGAAGGCCGGAACATGGGTTCGGGTGAGCCCTATTCCGGAAGGCCGAGATCACCCAAGCTAACGGAGCCGGAGCGAACAGACCCGGACCGAAACGAGCTAAACCGGAGCAGTAGAACCGAACCACAAAAAGTCAACAAAGTTGACTTGAGGGGTCCGGGCGCCCGGAATCATTCCGGGCGCCCTGGGCACTATTGAGGGTCCGGGCGTCCGGAACCCCTCCGGGCGCCCGGAGCTGACTTTTGACCAGGATCGCGTCAAACGCGATTTGATCGTTGGGGATAGAATGTTATCCCCTCCAGGGCGCCCGGAACTCCTTCCAGGCGCCCGGACCAGTACTATAAATATAGTACTGATCTGCACATTCAGAAGAACAACTACTTGTAATACAGTGCTTTTATTTGTGTAATTTCTTTCTGTGCTTTCAACACTGTAAGAGGCTACTCCGCCTAGAGGAGAATTAATTAGTGCGTCTTCTTTGCCTTGGATTAGCAATCCTCTGATTGCAAACCAAGTAATTCCTCTGTGTCTATTTTCTATTTTAATTAGTCTCTGCCTTTTTTATTACAAGTTCTTTTAAGTTAGTTGAATATCCGAGAAGGGTTTTTGGTTTTATCTTGTAGGGCAATTCACCCCTCCCCTCTTGCCGGCCTCCAAAGGGACCTACACACACTTCCATAATAACTGAGGTCTTTGTTCCTCTATAAAGTCAGTATAAAAGAAACGACCTCTGATGGTCCTACTCAATACACTAAGTGTACTAGTGTAATTATATAGTTAAGATAAACTAATACCTAATTACACTACGACCTTCCAATGGTTTGTTCCTTTCCATTTTGGTCGTGAGCTACTGTTTATAATTTATAAGGTACTGATAACATTATCTTCTGTATGTGACACCACATACTATGTTATCTACAATATAAATTAATTGAACAACTACAAACAAATGTAGATAATTTGACCAAATGTGATTCTTTTATTCAAAATAAATGTTTACAAAAGCTTAGGCTTTCAGTATACACTCTAACACAGATTTGATGATAAAGATGATGGGCGGCTGGATCTCCTACTTGATGAAGCAAAGATTCAGATTGTTCCATATCTGGATCAATGGTTGATACTGATTCTGTTAGATTTCACTCATTTGACCTCCAAATCAAGTCAAATTTGATCCGATGAGACGATAATCCATGGTTCTTTAGATTTCCTACAAAATCACATAAAAACATGAAATTAAATTTCATAATTTGTAGGAAATTTATAATTAAGTCCAAAACAAGTTCCTACTCACAACACATAGTATAAACATCAAATTATGCATGTGAGGAGGTAAAAATGTCAATAATAAGAGCCAAAATAATCAATAAAAATGTTAGTTATCAACTCCCCCACACTTATTCTTGCTCGTCTCGAGCAAATCAACAAAAGAAGAAAATAACTAAAATGCATTCCTCTAGCAATTCTCAATCATGCTAAGAAAATAGTGAAAAGAAAGTTACCTAGGATTATCCAATTCAAATGACCAAAGCATTCATGGATTCAATTCATACATTAATTAAAAAGTATGATAACTTCAATCCACAATCAATAAATTGAGAATGATAACAAAATAACCTCACAAGGAAAGTAATGGTGGCTCTCCTCTAATATACATATAATAGTGGAGCTCACTCAAGCTACTCATGGATTCATGCCCTACCATATGCTTGCTTTACTTCCAATCTCCACCATTATATACACAAGAATGCACAATAAAATAATAAAGGCATTATTTGAAATGTAAGGGAAATATGAATCAAGCAAATGATAGTATAAGAGAAGAAATGAGGAAGATAAAGCAAGTTATTGGTGGAAGACATGGACATAATGGAATGTTACATAGATGAGTACAAGAGAACAATGCCCAAAAAGTATCTCATCCAAACTTCTAAGCTAGCTCTAAAAACTCAATAAAAATGTGAACAATCTCGACGATAGCTTTTACAATCAACATCCACTCATGATCTACAATAAAATTCAAATTTTGCTACCATAAAGATTGTTACTCATAAAAAATTGTATCACCTTTCACCAATATAACAAAAATATGAACAACTCCTATTCTAGCATTCTACACTTAAAATCTGCACATGATATGCAATAATATCTCAATATCGCTAAAGTAGAAATTGTCACTCACAAAAATTCTACCACAAATGAATAAAAATGGCACATGTCAAAATTTTTCACAAATCCAATAAACTATAGGACCACTGGGTCGGCTAGAAGGGGGTGGGGGTTGAATAGCCCTAAAAAAATAAAATCGACCCTTCTCGACTTTTCGAACCAACACTTGAAGAATAATAAAATAAACAGAAATTACCAAAAAACGAGGCACCGAATTTGACTTGGTTACAACCGGGGAGGTTGTTAATCCAAGCAAGATGATCGCACTACTATCTCCTTCAGGCGGAGAAACCTCTTTTATAGCAGTGTAGGCATAGAAAGAAAGAAGCTAATCTAAATAGTGGAAGCGCACAAGTGTTGTTATAATTTCTGAATAGATTAAAAAGCTTCTGGACCAAGGCTATATTTATAGCTCTGGTCGGGGCGCCTGGAAGGGTTCCGAGCACCCTGGGGAGGATAAAACTTTATTCCCCAACGTTCAGATCGCTAAAGACTCGATCTGGTCAAAGATGGACTTCCGGGCGCCCCGGAGGGGTCCGAGCGCCCCGGTACCTTCCGGGCGCCCCGGACCCAAAAGTCAACTCTGGTTGAATTTTTCAATCCGAGTCCTCTGCTCCAACTCTGGTCGCCTCGGTCCGGGTCTTCAACTCCGGATCCGCTTGCATGGGTGATCTCGGACATCCGGAAAAGGGCTCACCCGAACCTATCTTCCGGTCTTCTCGAGTGGGCTTCCGCTCTAGCTTCTCGTCCCTCGGAATCGCCGCGTGTTTCCTTCTCGTCCGCCGGCATACTCATCCGCAGTCATCGTCCCTCGGACGCACCGCGTGTCGTCCTTCTTGCTAGCTACGTTTATTGCTCCTCGAGCAGTCTTCCGCTCCAGCTTTTGTCCCTCGGAACCACCGCACGCTTCTTTCTCGTCCACCGGTGTACTCTTCGACAGCGCCTCGTCCCTCGGACACACCACGTGTCGTCCTTCTCGCTAGCTGCATCTTCCACTCGACGACCTGTGCTCATAAGTGTAGAACCGTTGGGTCGGCTAGAAGGGGGGTTGAATAACCCTGTAAAAAAAACAAAAACACTCTTCTCGAACTTTCAACCGAACACTTGCATCAATTAAAGTAAACAGAAAGTAAAAGGCTCAAAGAGAGTTGACTTGGTTACAACCAGGGAGGTTGTTAATCCAAGAAAGATGTCGTACTATTATCTCCTTCTGGCGGAGAAGCCTTTTTACAGCAATGAAGTGCACAACTAGAGAAGCTAAACTAGAGAGAGCGTACAAGTGTTGTTACAATGAGTTGTTCTGAATAGATGAAAAGCTTCTGGACAAGGCTATATTTATATCCATGGTCGAGGCGCCTGGAAGGGTTCTGGGTGCCCTAGGGAGGATAAATTTTATCCCCCAACATTCAGATCGAGTTAAAGCTCGATCCGGTCAAAAACTCACTTCTGGGTGCCCAGAAGGGTTCCGGGCGCCCCGGGCTGGTCCGGGCGCCCCGGATGCTTAGTCAACTCCAGTTGACTTTCGTCTAGGTCTTCTGCTCCAGATTCGCTTGATTGGGTGATCTCTGATATCCGGAATAGGGCTCACCCAAACTCAAGTTCCGGTCTTCTCGAGCGGGCTTCCCTCCAACTTCTCGTCCCTCGGAATCGCTGCGTGCTTCCTTCTCGTCCACCGGCATACTCGTCCGCATTCTTCGTCCCTCGGACGCACCGCGTGCCATCCTTCTCGCTAGCCGTGTCTCTTGCTCTCCGAGCAATCTTCCGCTCTGGCTTTCGTCCCTCGGAACCACCGCACGCATCCTTGTCGTCCGCCGGTGTACTCTTCCGCAGCACCTCGTCCCTCGGACTGTCGTTCTTCTCGCTAGCTGTGTCTTCCGCTCGACTACCTGTGCTCCTAAGCTCCTGCACACTTAGATACAAGGTTAGAAATACACAGGACCTAACTTAACTTGTTGATCACACCAAAATAACCTTGGGGTTCCAACACTAAGTTCCTGCACACTTAGACACAAGGTTAGAAACACACAGGACCTATCTTAACTTGTTGATCACACCAAAACAACCTTGGGGTTCCAACAATCTCCCCCTTTTTGGTGTGAGCAATCCAAGTTAAGCAAGGGTAAAAATAGACATAAAATAACTTTAAATAAATTTACAATTAAGTGCAAAAATAAAACAAGTTAAATTTTGGTCTACCTCCTGTTGGTTGCTACTCGGAAAACCCAATGGCTCCACTGTACAAAAATTTTGTACGTGATCTGAACCTTTCCTAGCTACCATGTGTTCTTTTAAGTTAAACTTGTATCTCCTGTGGAACTTAACACATTTGATTCCAAGTTTAACTTATATGTTCTTTTAGGTTTAGATTTGGATCTCCTGCGGAACTTAACACGTTTGATCCAAATCACCTAAGTTATAAATTCAATTAAATATTAGTTTCCAAAATTGACTTCCAGTGCTGCATGGAGAGGCACTTGGCCTTGTTGGATATGGGAGCAGCCACCACCGACTAGACAAAGCCTTTTAAGGAAAGTTAATATTTAATTTCCTTATATAACTCTAGGTTAACCAAAAGGAACAATCAAATTACAAGGAAAAAAGAAAAAGAACACAACATCGAAATTAAATTCAAAAAACAAGAATCGAATGCCTCTTGTATTTGGTATTTATACAAAGAAAAATTAACTAGTATGATGCGGAAATTAAATACTAGTTATACCTCTTCCTTGTATGCTAAAAACCTCGAGATCTTCTGCCGTATCCCTCGCCTCCTCTTAGATGTCGTGTGGGTGACGATCCTCCAATACGAACACCACCCAGAAAGCTTCTCCTACTTCTCTAGAATTCGACCACTACCACCACAAAGGAGCAAAAGAGAGCAAAGGGAAGAGAGGGAGAGGGGCCGGCCACTTGATGATCTCCAACAACACAATATCAATTGTTATATTTTTCAAGGCCTCCCCTTCCCCCCTTTTTATATTAGTTTCCCAACGGAAAATTATGGAAAGAGTTTTATAAAAAATTAGACTCATTCCTATTTCCTTTTAATTTTTTCTTTTTCTTTCCTTTTAATTAATCAATCCTTGATTGATTTATTAATTAAACAACTATTTGTTGATGTTTAATTTTTGATCGGCCCCTTGCTTGGGCACCAAGCAAGGTGGCCGGCCACTTATTAAAAGGGAAAGAAAGGAAAATTTTTTATTAAATTTTAAAAGAAGAAAACTTCTAATAAAATTTTACAAACTCTTTTTTTTTCTAATGTGGATATTAAAAGGACAGTTTTAAAATTTAAAACCAAGTTTTAAAATTTAAAACATCTCTAATAATATTTCTTTTTAAAAAAAAGTTTTATAAATTTTACAACTCTCTTTTAAAACCTTGTGGCCTAATTTAAATTAGGAAAATTTTATAAATTTGAAAATTTAAAAATTCAAAAACAACCTTCCTAATTTAAATATTGCGGCCGGCCCCCTTGCCCAAGGCAAGGGCCGGCCACTTCTAGAGAATATGTGGCCGGCCATTGCTTGGTCACCAAGCAAATCGGCCCCTTCTTGGACACCAAGATAGGCTTTCCTTTGGATGGACTTGAGGCTTTATTGAGGCTACAACAGGGACCTAGAGGAGAAATTGGTTTTGGCCTTCTGATGATCTTGAGTATCCCGTGCTCGCCCCGAACACACAACTCAAGTTCATCGATAATAACTCATTCCACTAGAGGGTTATTACCGCACTACCGCACCAATCCCAAATTCCGTTATGGGCTCCATCTTATCATGAGTGTGTTAGTCTCCCTGTGTTTAAGATTACGAATGTCCACTAATTAAGTGAGTTACTGACAACTCATTTAATTAATATCTAGCTCCAAAAGTAGTACCACTCAACTTTATTGTCATGTTGGACTAGGTCCACCTGCAGGGTTTTACATGGCAATCCTTATGAGCTCCTCTTAGGGACATTCTCAACCTAGATAACTAGGACACAGATTCCTTCTATAATCAACAATACATACTATAAGTAATATCATTTCCCAACTTATCGGGCATATTGATTTATCGAGCTAAACTTCACCCTTTGATAAGTCAAAGAAATAAATATTAAATATATATGCTTGTTATTATATTAGGATTAAGAGCACACACTTCCATAATAACTAAGGTCTAGTTCTTTTACTAAGTCAGTACAAAAAGAACTTACCTAAATGATCCTACTCAATACACTTAAAGTGTATCAGTGTAATTTATTAGTCAAGATAAACTAATACTTAATTACACTACGTCTATTCTGATGGTTTGTTTCTTTCCATCTTAGTCGTGAGCAACTGTTTATTAATTTAAGTGTGACTGCACACTCCATGTTATCTACTATATAAATTAATTGAACAATTACATTTAACAAATAAATGTAAACATTTGACCAATGTGATTCTTTATTTCAAAATAAATGTGTACAAAAGCTAAACTTTTAAGTATACACTCCAACAATCTCCCACTTATACTAAAAGTCTAAGCTGCCATATCTGTTGTCATACATCTGATTCCCATCCCCTCCACATGCCGATCAAAAGCTTTCGCCGGAAGGGCCTTAGTGAAAGGATCTGCCAGGTTATCTGCTGATGCTATCTTGGCGACGATAAACTAATACTTAATTACACTACGTCTATTCTGATGGTTTGTTCCTTTCCATCTTAGTCATGAGCAACTGTTTATTAATTTATAGATAACCGACAATATGATCTTCTAAGTGTGACTCCACACTCAATGTTATCTACTATATAAATTAATTGAACAATTACATTTAACAAATAAATGTAAACATTTGACCAATGTGATTCTTTATTTCAAAATAAATGTGTACAAAAGCTAAACTTTTAAGTATACACTCCAACAATCTCCCACTTATACTAAAAGTCTAAGTTGTCATATCTGTTGCCATACATCTGATTCCCATCCCCTCCACATGCAGATCAAAAGCTTTCGCCGGAAGGGCCTTAGTGAAAGGATCTGCCAGGTTATCTGCTGATGCTATCTTGGCGACGACAACTTCTCCTCGCTTGACGATGTCTCGTATCAGGTGGTACTTGCACTCTATATATTTACTTACCTTATGGGCTCGTGGTTCCTTCGAGTTTGCAACTGCACCACTATTATCACAATAAATTGTGATGATCTTGGGCAAACCAGGAATCACATCTAAGTCCATTAGAAAGTTCCTGAGCCATACAACTTCTTTGGCTGCCTCAGAGGCTGCCACATACTCATCTTCCATGGTTGAGTCTGAGACGCATTTCTGCCTCAGAGTTTGTTATAAGATGACGTAAGCTGTATACTTGTGGTAAATGACTTTTTAAGGAATCTTCTTCGTACCCCAGATGTACCTTCTTTGTCGTCTAACACCTGTAAAACGGTCTAAAAACACATTTCCCGCCAAAATATATAACACTGGTTATACAATCATATACTGCAAATATCTTCAGGAACTACTTTATTCAAAATATTACTTCTCTTCTATTTCACCATTTCTTTTTCAAAGTGTTTCTATCCTTCCTACTCGCCCCTCCTGTTTTTGCTACATCAAAGATAGCTTAGTATACTAATGTTTCTTATGTTGATCGTGCTAGAGTGTATACTAAAAGCCTAAGCTTTTGTAAACATTTATTTTGAATAAAGAATCACATTTTGTCAAATTGTCTACATTTGTTTGTAGTTGTTCAATTAATTTATATTGTAGATAACATAGTATGTGGTGTCACATACAGAAGATAATATTATCAGTACCTTATAAATTATAAACAGTAGCTCACGACCAAAATGGAAAGGAACAAACCATTGGAAGGTCGTAGTGTAATTAGGCATTAGTTTATCTTGACTATATAATTACACTAGTACACTTAGAGTGTATTGAGTAGGACAATTAGAGGTCGTTTCTTTTATACTGACTTTATAAAGGAACAAAGACCTCAGTTATTATGGAAGTATGCGCTCTTAATCCTAATATAATAACAAGCACATATATTTGATATTTATTTCTTTAATTTATCAATGGGTGAGATTTAGTTCGATAAATCAATAAGCCCGATAAGTTGGGAAATGATATCACTTATAGTGTGTGTTGTTGATTCTAGAAGAAAACTGTGTCCTAGTGATCTAGGTTGATAATGTCCTCAAGATGAGCTCATAAGGATTGTCATGTTAAACCCTACAGGTGGACTTAGTCCGACATGATGATAAGGTTGAGTGGTACTATTCTTGGACTAAGATATTAATTAAATGAGTTGTCAGTAACTCACTTAATTAGTGGACATTTGATATCTTAAACACAGGGAGACTAACACACTCATAATAAGAAGGAGCCCAAAAATGTAATTTGGGATTGGTGCGGTAGTTCAATAATAGTTCTCTAGTGGAATGAATTATTATTGATAAAAATAAGTTGTGTGTTCGGGGCGAACACGGGATGCTTAATTTTATCGAGAGACCAAAACCAATTCCTCCTCTCGGTCCCTATCGTAACCTCTTATTTATAGAGTGCTATACCCACCTATACCCACCTTCATACCCATGATGTAGGGACCGGCCAAACTAGCTTGTGGATCAAGCTAGGGCCGGCCAAGCCTTGATTCATGGATGGTCGGCCCTAGCTTGAACCCAAGCTTAGGTGGTCGGCCCCCATTAAATTAAAGAGAATTTTAATTTTAAAATTTTCTTATGTGGAAGATATAATTTATTGGAGAGAATTAAAATTAAAATATCTCTTCTACAAAAGATTAAGAAAAGAGATTAGATCTCTTTCCTTATTTGTAGATAGGAAAGATATTTTATTTTTTCTCTTTGTAAATTATTCACATGTTGAAAATTAAAATTATAAAAATTTCTTTTTATCAACCATGAAGGGATTTTAAAGAGAAATTTTATTTTTTAAAATTTCCGAAGACAAATAAGGAATTTTTAATTGTTGATTGAAAATTGTCTTGTTTGCTCTACATGAGGTGGCCGACCATTACATAATTGATTAGGAAATTTTATTTAATTTTTCTTAATTAATTGATGTTAAGGAAAATTAAGGAAATTTTATTGTAATTAAATTTCCTTATTTGTCAAAGCCAAGGAATATAAAAGAGGGGGTTGGGGTACCTTCATGACACACAACTTTTATTATTCTTCTCCCTCTCTTCTTCCTTGGGTTGGCCGGCCCTATTTCTCTTCTCTCCTCTTGTTGGCCGAAATCTATCATCTTGGTGGAGCTCTTGTTTGTGGCCGGATCAAGTAAGGAGAAGAAGGAGAGAAAGTAAGCCTCGTCTCTAGCATCCCTTGGAGCATTGGTGGTGGCCGAAATTCTTCATCCTTGAAGGAGCTTTATTTTGGCCAAAATCTAGAAGAAAGAAGGAAGGTGGAAAAGTTGTTCTCATATCGGAAGATCGTTGCCCACACAACGTCCGAGGTTAGAAGAGGAATACGATAGAAGATCAAGAGGTCTTTGTCTTCAAAAGAAAGGTATAACTAGTAATGTTTTTCCGCATCATACTAGTTTAATCTTCATGTAAAAATACTAAATATAAGAGGCATACGATTCTAGTATTTCAAATTTGTTTTTGATATAGTGTTCTTTTGTTTTTCTTTTCGGTTGACCTAAAGTTATTTAAGGAAATTAAATATTAACTTTCCTTAAAAGGCTTTGTCTAGGCGGTAGTGGTTGTTCCCATATCCAAGAAGGCCATGTGCCTCGCCATGCAGTCCTGGAAGCCAATTTTGGAAACTAATATTTAATGAAATTAATAACCTAGGAGATTTGGATCAAACGTGCTAAGTTCCGCAGGAGATCCAAGTCTAAACCTAAAAGAACAAATGGATTAAACTTTGGATCAAACGTGTTAAGTTCCACAGGCGATCCAAGTTTAATTTAAAAGAACACATGGTAGCTAGGAAAATGTTCAAACCTTTGTATAAAATTTGTGTACAGTGAAACCATTAGGTTTTCCGAGTAATAACCAACAGAGCTCACGACGTTTAGGATTTTATAAAGAAGAATTTAATTACCACCGTTAGATTGAAACGACATGCATAAGGAGGATCGTTGATTTACAAAGTTTGGCGTGCCATTGCATTATACGAAGAGGTGGGCGTCAGAGGATGTTATAGAGAATGAGTAGTTGTGCCATGTGGCATTCCATAAATGGACATTTATGATGGGTGTGACAAGCGAGGTATTCTGCAGTCGAAATGTCTTTTCGCACGTCCTCGGTATTATTCTTTTTTAAAACAGCTAGCCATAGGTAAACAATTTTTTTTAAAAAAAAATTGCCAAGTACCGGAGGCGCAAATAAAGGCCCTAGTTGCAGGATGGCTTGGGTAAAGAAGGCGAGCGAGTGAAAATAGAACTTGAGTCCAGTCAATTGGTTACACCTCCTTCGAGTAGACTTGAAGGTGAGGCTAGTAATAAGAGTTATAATTTGTGGACCCAAAAGATGACGTAATGATCAAAGTCATGGTGATGTGGTGGTCAAAGGTAAGATAGGGATGTATCCCTCGCCTAGTTTCGTTACTTGCATAATATATGACTGGTCGGATAAAGGCTAGTCAATCATAAAGCTCCCTATGTACGCCCGGCCAGGCAAAGGTCGGTCGGGATTAAGTTACCTGGTCTCATATTAGCTCTTAAATGGATCTTTTACATGTACAATTTATCAGATGGTTCTTTAAATGGATTTCTAGGACACTCTATGCATTATGATAGTGATGGAGTAGATTTCTAATAGAATTTAATGTATGATAAAGCAGCTTAATGAAAGGACATGCTTAAATATGGTCGGCCTTAAAGATCGACCGAGATATACTCAACAGACAACATCCGACAATATTATAACAGCTTATCGAAACTTGTTATGAAATATTCCTTTGGAGTCTTCTTTGAAGATTATTATGTTTCTCATAAGCCGACCAATCATGATAACATATTCCTTTAACTACCTCAGTAATGATGTAAGACACAAACGATAAACGAGATATACAAGTGGGTGAATGGAAGATTCTCGGACAATTATTGTAGAGGATGTATATTTTCCAACACCTAACAAACTCTGGCATACTATGCCACCTCACTATGATGGAGGTTATAAGATGTGGTACATAAAAGGAGGTCTTCTCCATTGGTGAGGTACATTTTTTACATTACGTCATACTATTCAATTGGCCTCATCGAAACTTTACGCTCGTCCTCTACTGTTCTTCACGGCTCTTTATCCATCTGAACGAAATCGTACTGACTTGAGCGTCGGAAGGCCTTGCCAAGGACTCCCTCCCTGGTCTTTGGTCACTAACGCTTTGTTAGATCGTCTGAGTGTGCATAGAATTGGTGAGAAGATTCTCCTCGGATCGAAAAGTCTTCTACCAATCAATAAATCCACCATCTGAACCAGCAAGCTATCTCTTCAACCCTCAGATAGGATCAACGGCCAAGCAATAGGCGGTCACTCACTCCACCATCGCCTACCACTATGTACAACGATTGTGGAAGAAGCAAGTTTCGTACCTATCGACATTAATACGTTCAATAAGCTAAGAAGAACGCAAATCAAGGAGAAACCTTATATTCTTTCAAAAATAGTATCTCAAATTCCTATTGGCAATAAGAAACAAAAAAAAAAACATTACAGAATTAGCAAAATTCAAGTTAAAGTGTCAATATATAGGGTATCTAATTTTTTTTTTCTTGTCTACTTGTTGATTTAGCAAAAAGGTCCAGACGACTTTTTTCTTTATCAACAAATGAAATACATAAACATTTACAAGACCTATATCAACCTCAATAGCAATCTACCAAGGTACATAATGAATAATGTTTGAACCTTTAATAGAACACTGGGCTATGAACTCTAAGAATAGCCTTCTTGGTATTCTCTATTCTTCTTTCTTCAAGGATTCAGTTAGGATAAAAGATGGATTCAAAAAAGTTGCATGAGCTATAAATTTGCAATCACTAGATGGGTGTTAAATAGATTTTTTTTTAAAAAAAATCCATTTGAAAGGTATCCATCTAAATTTCTAGCATCCTGAATTTCTGTAGATCAAATATTAGAAACTCAAGTGTCAGTGAAAGGTGATATACTCCTTTCTTTTTGGTGGCTACATTTAACCGCTTTCTATTTTAATTGCACGAGGCTAATCCTTTTGGGCATTCATATACTCAACACTGTTAATTTTATTCTATGATCACAACTTACTCTTTTATTGTTTTGAATAACATCAAAAATAGTGGCAGTCGTTAACCAATTGCCAATTGCTTCCCTCACTCTCTTTCGCTCATTTCATTGGAAATAAATAAGTGCTCGCAAAAGCAAAACCTTGCAAACCAACATCATCAACTAAGGACGGTTTCAAAGTACAACAAACCCTGAATAACAGAATGGAGTTGAATTTTTGAAGTAAATAAGACAACCAGAAAGGAACTTTTTAAGGAATAATGAAAGGAAAAAAAATTGAGAAAGAACTAAAAAATATTGTAAAGAGGATCCAAGAAAAGGGTCTGGCAATTCTTTGTGATTCTCCTCCACTCTTGATGGGTGCATGATATCTCTGGTGTAATGACCAGGGATCGATTTTCAGGAACTGACGATCTGGGATTTATCCCGTCATGCGTCTATAACCTGTGTATCTGCATGAACCGCTCTCTATATTCGTAGGGCCGGCACTAGGAAGGCCGCTAAGATAACGGATCTATCTTTTTTTGATATTTCCTTAGACATTCAAGGTCGGTAATTTTCTGTAATTGCTTCTATATGCCTTGGAACCAAAATGTAAAACCTTCAGCTCCAATGTTGATTTAGCAAATTAAATGAGCCAAGCTATATTGGAAACAGACTAACTACAAGAAAATAAGTTCAGAAAAAAAAAATCACAAAGCATATATGTTTTAAGCAACCCAACATTTTTATTGCCCACACAGCACATGATGGACACATGATATTTCTAACATAATGGACAAAGATCGATTCTAAAAAATTGACGACCTAAAATTTATCCCATCATATGCCTATGGCCTGTGTATTTGTATTTATCTCCCTCATATCCATAGAACTGACACTAGAAGGACCGTTAAGATAATGATCTATACTTCTTTTTTTTTTTAAAGCAGCCCAACAGAAAGACCTGCATCTCAAATTAAAAAAAAATACCAAAGAAAAGTGGGGGACAATTAAATAATAAACATCCATTAACATTCATCAAAACCAGAAAAATCCATTGAGAATAGAACATGAAAGATAAAAAAACAGGATACAAACTTAGGAAATTGTTTCTCAATTCCAATCCATGAAATCACATGTCATCCAACTGCTGCTTCTAACTCTTACTGTTTTTGTTATTTGGACCCATTGTTTCATCATCTTCATCACTTTCTTCAAAAACAAAATGTGATTCACCTTCCTTTTCTTTCCTTGAAATTGCATTCATTGTAGTTGACTTTGTTTGATCATGTTCCTTCAGCAGATCCAAGGTGTTTGTGATTTTATGATGGAAGGGTTTAAGAAAGCTCCACAGTGATTGATTTTTTATGGTGGCTTTCTTCAATTTCTTTTTTTGATCTCTCTTCAATTGTTTAATTTTTTTTACCTTTTTTTCTAATTCATGAATGTGATGTAAACGTTGTTTCTCCGCTTCAGCACATTGCTCAAGTTTAGCCTCTAAATTGGAGGCCGAGCTTAAAATTGTACTAAGTGGACTGTGATCCGACTCAAAATTTTCTTCAATCATATTTCCTGCAAAAGAATCAAATCAATATAAAACAAACTAATTATAGGACAACAATCAATTCTAGGACATGTATCAATACAAAAACAAATTAATTGTATTGATTAAAGATCAAAATGTTGACTCCATACAAAAGTGATAAGTGGGAAATACAACAAAAACTAAAGAAAAAATATGGATTAACAACATTTACAATTGGAATTGATTAAATTACACTCGTACCTCTTCATAAATTAAATTCATCATAGTCACAATCTTTTGAAGTTGTAAACTCAACATCTTTATGAAAAGGAAATGCTTAACCTTCAAAAAAATATAACCTTCTTGTTTTTTTTTTCCAGATTCAGGCTAAATTTCCCAGTTTTGTTCTATGCTTAACACTCAGAATCATGATAACCACTTTTAAGGTAAAAAGGGATTGTCACGTAGATATGATTAATTATGTTTGTCACACTTGACATTTGGTAGAATATCATAAAAGAGATAACTATTATAATACACCTGATTGTTTTTTTTCCAGATCCAAGCTAAATTTCCCAGTTTTGTTCTATACTTGACACTTAGAATTATGATAACCACTTCTAAGGTGAAACGAAATTCTCTTGTAGGTATGATTAATTATGTTTGTCACACTTACATTTGGTAGAATATCATAAAAGAGATATTCAATGGAGGATATTCAATGTAAACAAACTTTTCATCAACAAATCAATGGATTGACAAATTCTAAGTATAACTATGAAAGGTAAACAAAGGAATAAAAGAATAGGAAACAAGAATAAGGGCAATGATAAGGGATGTTCTAGGAGTTTTGATTTCTTTGTAAGGTTCTTCAATGTAAATGATCTACCAAATCTTATTTCTCAATTGTCCACCATTTGTAGAAGGTTGTCGGTTCTCTCTTGCAATAGACAACCGGCCTAGGACTGAAATCTAAACCTAAATGTGATCAATTAGATATGAGCCCCTTACACGGCATGTTCCTGTCACGAAGATCCCTCGGAAAATCAACATAGAAATCATTACCTCTCAACCCATAAGATATAACCTTCTGCCACACCATTTTATTGTGGTGTACCAGGTGCAGACAATTGGGATTGAATCCCAACTTTTGATAAGTAACTCCTAAACTCTCCAAAGAGGTATTCGCCACCACGGTCAGACCGTAGTGTCTTGATACTTTTACCAAGACGTTTCTCCACATCAGCCCTATATTCTTTGAACTTGTCAAAGCATTCAGACTTGCGGCGCATCAGGTAAATGTATCTGTATCTTAAATAATCGTCTATAAAGGAGACGAAGTATTCATAACCACCTCTTGCCTGGATAGTCATAGGACCACACAAATCAGAATGAACTAGTTCTAACGCATCTTTGGCTCTAATACCCCTTGGCCTTAAAAGGTCTCTTGGTCATTTTACTTTCCAAGCAAGATTCAATGTTGGAAAGTTTTCCAACTCTAATGAACCCAAGAGTCCATCGACTACAAGCCTTTGAATCCTACTTAAGTTAATATGACCAAGCCTTAGATGCCAAAGATACGCTTGGTTCATATCCGAAGGTTCTTTTCTCTTATTAGAGTTAGAAATGTGTTATTAATTTCCATAGTTTGCTTTGTGGGAGAAATTGGATTTAAAGTATATAAATTGTCATCCAATGCACCATAATAGATAATCACCTTATTTCTCTTTATAACCACATTGTTGCTAAAGGAAACTGAATATCCATCCAAATACAGTTTAGAAACTGAAATTAAATTTAAATTCTTTCTAAAACTGGATACATAAAGACAATTTCTTAAATCATATTTCTATTCCTATCAAAAGATAAGTAGACGTCTCCCACTGCAACAGCCGCCACCTTAGTAGCATTGCCCATGTAGACGGTTATCTCTCCTTCAAATAGTCGTCGGGTTTCTTGGAACCTCTGTAAAGAATTGTAGACATGATTAGTGGCTCCCGTATCTACACACCAAGTGCTGGTAGATAACACCGCTAAACATGTTTCAACTACTAGAGTATAAGATATACCTTTATTGTTCTGATTTCTACGAGGACAGTGCGCCTTCGAATGTCCAGACTGCTTGCAGATGAAGCACTTGCCCTTCGGCTTCTTCATTCCAACTTTCTGTCCTGTACCCTGAGGTTTATTCACCTTCTTTGCTGAAAAGACTTGTTTCTTCTTCTTCTTGCCTTTCAACTTAGAAGTAGAACCATTTTCAGCATAATGAATCTGAGAACTGTGATGAAATATACCTTCTGCTGCTTGTAGTTCTGTCAGAAGTTCCGCCAACGTATACTCTCTTTTGTTCATATTATAGTTTAGGCGGAACTGCTCAAAACTTCTGGGTAGCGTTTGGAGAATTATATCGACCTGGGTTTCCCCATTGATTTCTCCTCCATGGACTTGTATTTCGTTTAGAAAAGCCATCATTTTGAGGATATGATCCATTACGGGTGTTCCCTCAGACATAGTGGTTGTCATTAACTTTCTCATTGCCTCTTGCCTAGCAGTCTGACTCTGGTGCCCAAAGAGTTCTTTGAGATTGTTCATTATATCATAAGCTGTTGGTAAATCTTGATGCTAATGTTGCAATACATTTGACATTGATGCCAAAATGTAACACCGCGCCATCTCATCAGCTTTTACCCATTTCTTATGATACTCAATCTTCTCTGGGGTAGAGTCAGCGTTAGGTGCATCAGGGCTAGCCTCAGTCAGTACAAACTTAAAGCTCTCGGCAGTAAGAACAATGTCCAGGTTCCTTTTCCAATCTATATTGTTGGGACCAGTAAGTTTATTCTCTTTCAGTATAATGGCCTATGGGTTGAAAGTCATCCTAAGAATCACAAAAAATAAACTTTGGTCAAGACTCTAAATTTAGAATAATATTGATTCCTCAAACAATACTATTTTAAATTAACCAACATCTCAAAACACCGTGAATATTGCATGTCACGTTAGTGTGGACGTATACAAATTCAACATTTGTAAGAGAAGGGTATAACCCATTAATTTTATTATCTTGTCATCCTAACTTTATGACAAATAAAATTAATAGTTGGCTTTTCTTTGGTCACACAAAACAATAGCAGTGACTCCGTTGGGGAGGATACTATTGAATGCGTCTAAGTGTATACCATTACTTGATACTTAGTCCATTAAATAGGATTGTGCCCCTTCAGTTGGAGAAGATCACACGCTCATAAATAATTTCCTATAACCATCCATAAAGGAAGTTTGATCTAGTGATCCACAACAAACTCATCCGTTGTGGAGGGAGACACTCAGAGCCAACACGCAAGCTTATTGCATCACTATTTATTCAATTTTGTTAGTTACAAGGGTGTGATAATTGATTGTTAAGAAACTATTTTTGGCTGCCTCTGTCACAATTATATATTAATTACCTAATCAGAATCTAAGCATTACAAATATAAACACAAATTTTAACTAGTAGTATTGTTCTAAGAAATGTCATGCATCCATTACAATGTTCTTAATAGTTCATTTAGAGCCCCCACAGGCATAGCTGAGGTGGTAAGGGGATGATTGTTTGCCACATGAGGTCTTAGGTCAAATCTCAGAGCTGGCCGGGAGTAAATCCTAGCACCCATGTAATTCACCCCCCACCCCACCCCAAAATCGACTTGCCTCCTCGACTATCGCGATTTACTTCCTCCGTATTGATCTTGGGACGGGGACACTGGGGCAGCGCCTCGCCTTTTGCCACATGAATAGTTCATTTAGGAGATGGTTTGGAAGCTAGAGGTTGACAAACTAAACTACTTATGTGCCCTTACAATTTCAAGAGAATCACTGTGAGGCTAAAGTTTAGAAAAATAATAAAACATATTATATGTCTTAATTATTTGGGATCAACTGCATGAATGTTTTGTTGTCATTAGACTATATGTAAGCTCATGTAATTGGTAATCTTGATCATTTAAATCTGATTTGACTTCAAAGTGTATGCACTATAAGAAGAAATTTATAAATAAGGCAAAAACATTTTTCATGATACCATTATTTCAATCACTATAATGTATTTTGTTTATAGAGTTCGCTCACAAATGTTGGTATTGAGGTTCAAATAATATACATTCTCAAAGTAACTTCCAAGTTTTGAAGTTACTCATTGAAACATCACGCCTCTAATGGTTGTTTTGCAAACCATCAAAGAATTAAAGAGGCAAAAATAGTTAACACCTCACCTGTATAGAAGACACCTCTCTAGGCTCCGGCCATTGTCTTAGTTTTCATATATAAATTTACAATTCAAAATCTATTTTTCAATAATTTTTTATAATTAAACAACACAATTCTTAAGTAGAATCAATCTTATTCAATAAGAGCATTAAGAAGGCAATTCGTTGGTATAAAAAGACAAGCATTTCATATTTTCATCATTTTAAGTACTAAGGAATTCAATTACTTTAATTTTTTAAGTAAACCATAGCTTGAGTTGTGCTCAATATGAAAAGAGCATATAGAAAGGCCTCAAATCATCATTATAACAATATTAAAATAGCTTGAGTTATGCCCATAGGGCATGATAGGGAAAGATTAAACCAACATAAAGATGAAATTTCACCTTCAGACAATTTGCGACTATCTTTTTTCTCAAGGTTTCACTCTAAATTTTTAATTGAATGATTTAATTAAATTTGTTGTTTTGATATATTTCTTCATTGGAATTGAAAAGTGCATCTATTGTCTTTAATAATCTAATTGATTAGATGCTTTGTTTTAAATTTCCAACATAATTCAAGTGTTGAACTTCAACGATTTTGACAATGCAGATGTTGGGCTTTGCCTAAAGTTAAACAACTTCATACCACTATTGGTGCTCCCCTTATCTTTCGCTCTCTTTTCGCACTAATGATAGCACCCTAATAAGTCCTATGAAATCCTCATTCCAACAATCACTTAAGACAAATATACTATGCCCATGTCACCATCCTTCAGCGCCTCTACACCCTTAGAGATTGTCCTACATGATAACCTTGTGTTAAAGACACTGATAAGATTCTAAACCATGTTGGAAGTATCACCTAAAAAGTATGAATTGGTTTTAATGTAGTCCACAATCGTAGCTTTGGCCAAAGTGCAAACTAGGTCCTTCTCCTAGCCCTCAAAGCGGGCAAAGTTAAAAACTTAGGACTTGCAACAAATGATAATTTCTTGAAATTAAATTGATAATTATGTAAGCAAAAAAGAGTCATGAAAAGAATGAGCAATTACCAGCGACAATGATCGACCGACCACCTTTGCCCTTAGATAAACTTCGTTCTTGTGGCTGATCGATCGATTAGAGAGAAAAAAGAGAAAATGTCGATAGCCACCTAGTTTTGAGACAATAAAGAAGATGATAGGAGAAAGATTACTGCCGCAACAGCAATCGACCACCTTTGCCCTCAGTTTCCAAGACAGTGTTCGCTAATCAATTAACATGATATTAATTGCTTTGGAAGTCTCACCTCAAGAGGATGAATCATCTTAAAACATTCAAAAGTCATGTCTTTGGCGAAAGCATGGATGGGGTCCTTCTCCCAGTCTCACAGCAGGACGAGCTAACTTAAGATTTGCAGCAAATGGCACGAGTTTGTAGACACAACACACCTGGTTTTTGAGAAAATGAAGATGCAAGAAAGATTATTATCGAGACAATGAGTGACCACCGTCCTCAATTTCTAAGGTAGAGTGCGTTGCTCCCAGAGCTATGGTGTATCGGAAGGACGCCAAGATATTACTCAGCCACCTACGGTTCGATCTCCAGCTCTGGCACATTTACAGGAATTTTTCCTCCAAATGGAGCACGCAAACATGGGATGTTAGGCTTACCTTGACAGCTAGTGGAAAACTTCCGTTAAGTCGGGCCATTCGCCCCAAGATCGATGTTACCTAATTCATCATTTTTTAAAGGTAGAGTTCGCTAATCAACTAAGATGATTCTAATCTCTTCGGAAGTCTCACATCAAGAGGATGAATTGGCTTTAAGGTAGTCCAGCCGTGCCATTGCCTAAAGCGTAGATTGGATCCTTCAAGACCCAAAGAGGGCAAAGCTAACTTGGGATATTTTTGCAGAAGGCAGTTTCTTGAAATCAATAAACTCACAATTATAAGAGCAAAAGAGTCATGAAAAAGATGAGCAGTTACCTACAATGGTGATCGACACCTTCAATGTTAGATAGGCTTTGTTCCTAAAACGATAGATTGCTCTTGCGTCCAATCGATCAATTAGAGAGAAAAGAGAAGCATACCTATTTTATAAGACAACGAAGAGTATGACAAAAGAAGGATAATTGTTGTGACAACAATTAACCACCTTTGCCCTCAGTTTCCAAGGTCGTGTTCATCAATTGATTTACAGGATTCTAATCACTTTGGAAGTCTCACCTTAAGAGGATGAATTTGTTGGAATAAAGATCATGATAAGGATTACTAAGGAACACCGAAGATAAGGATAAAAATCATCTAATTAATCATGTAAATTAGACCTAATCCTAAGGCTTAATTTCAGGAATTTATCCTAAGTTAGAGATAAGATAAAGATCATAAGTTTGTATATATATTTGTATTTTCTTTTAATGGAAACACAAATTTCTTCATAATCCTTTTCTGATTTCATTGATTCCCCATCACACCAAGAGTTCGATTATGTATTAGTCAAAGCCCCTTGGAACCATCCTTGCAACTTCTAATATGAATCATTCTCTACAAATTATCCAATGGGTCAAATTTTAAAGAATACTTTCAGTTCCTTCTTTTGGTGATTCAGGGAAAAGAAAAAGTGGATTATGTATGAAACACCGGTCCAAATACAATGCATGAGAAGCCAAAAATTCCATTGTCATGGCTTTGGTTGATTAATTTAATAGAGCCTCAAATTGGAAGGACTTGCCTATTCTATAAAAATGCCTAAGAAATCTAAAATGCAGTCCAAGAGATGTACTCGGATCTTCAAAACACATCTCAATGCTTTGAAATCTGATCAATTCTACAAAACATGAAGCAAAGATCAATTTACTAAGTATTACAATTGATCTATGGCAAGAAATGGATCTGTTTTACACAATTTCATGGAAATATGTTGAGGATGGAGTGTTGTATAACAAGGGCCTTGAAAAAGATCATATATTCCACCTTCTTCAGGCCTCAACAAAGACTTGGATGAAGTACGAGGCCGCATCATGGAGGCAAACCTATTCTTTCACTCCGTGAAGTTTTTTTTAAGTTCGATGAGAAGAAAGCAGAAAAAAAGTTATGTTAAAGCCTTCCACTCTCAACGTTACAAGGATCTACATTAGCAGCCATTTAACCATAATTCCATAAACAGAGGGAAAACGAACTATGATGTGAGCATTGTGAGAAGCCAAATCACACAAAAAAGACCTATTGGGACATTCATAGAAAACCCCATATTGGAAGCCACAAAATCAAAGGAAAGGTAAATCATCAACCAACATAGTTGAATCTAGTAAGCTAAAGAAAACTCCTCCTGCACCTTTTACTCGGAACAAATGAAGATTTTGAAGTCCATATTCTACAAAGTATAAAATCTTGAACTCCACTCCTTAGGCTGCAATCGGCCAACGAGGTAATATCTCATCAACCTTTTATCACAAAGAAATGATAAAGATAAATGAGTAATTGATATCGGTGCATTTGACCACATGACGGGGCCGTGAATAGCTTTTTCGAATTTCAAAATATGCACTGATGAAGTGGAAGTGTCAATGGTAAATGGAACTACAATTACAGTGGCTTGAATTGGAGATATTATTGTTCAAGGGACTTAAATTTAAATATGTCTTACTTGTTCCAAGTTTAAAATTCAATGTCTTATCCGTTAGCCAAAAAATTAAGAATCGAGACTTGAAAGTAATATCTGCATAAACGTTCAGGACATCCAAGTTTTCAATATTTGAAGTACTTGTATTCAAAATTATTCATTAATAATGTTCCATCTCCTTTTTCATTACGCTGTGTATCCTTGCTAAGCAAACTAGTACAAATTATCCAATGCACAATTACTAATTTTCTAAACCATTTCATCTTGTTCACAGTGATATTTAGGGGGGCAGCAAGGGTGGAAGATTTAACAGGCAAGAAATGGTTTATCACATTCATAGATAACCTTACACGTGCTTGCTGGGTCTATCTCCTAAAACAACAATCTAATGTTAAGCAAGTATTACCACAATTTCATAAGATGATAAGGAATTTATTCCAATGTAACATCCACATACTTTGCACAAATAATGGGGAGAATACTTTGCTCACAACCTTAGGGATAGCATTTTTTTATCAAAGCTCATGCCCATCTACACCTCAACAAAATGGGATTACAAAATGGAAAAAATCATTATCTATTAAAGTGGAAAGATCTCTTATGATCACAAATTCTGTCCCTCATCGCTTAGGGATAATTTCATCTCATCAATAGGCTTCCATAAAAAATCCTTAAATTCGGCGCATCAATCAACTATCTTCAAAAAACAACAAAACAAAAAATCCTCATATTCATATTTTTTAACTCTGTCCCACCAAAAGTAGTCAGGTGTCCATTGTTGGTACATAATATTCTTGCACATGGGAAACTCAACACAAATGACTACTCACCCACTCAAAAAGAATAGAAGTGCTACAATCTTATCACAAGAAAATTCTAAGTGTCCTGTGATGTTACATTCTTAGAGGATGAGTTCTTTTATTCCAATGATTATGGGGGAAAATTTAAAGAAAACTAATCATTGGGATCATTCCATCTCTTTTCCTGCATCGCCCTTATTCATTAGGACTCCCCTACCTTCATCATCATATGATGTAATCACATAAATTAGTTAAAGGGAGAGAACCTTTGCAGCCTTTATAACAACAAAATGAATCGATTCTTTACTCAATGAGGTCCTGAGTTACTCAACAAATCCAATCATCAGAACCGATGATGGATGCATCACAAGATCCACAAGGAAATGCTCCTATAGATGATATGGATGTTGTCATTGCTCTAAGGAAAGGGATAAGGACATGTACCCAACATCCAATTGAAAGGTACATATCTTAAAATCAGTTCTCACACAATAATAGGGCATTTATCTCTCAACTGGATCATGTGGAGATTCCTATAAATATATATATGATGTTTTAAACAATTCAAAGTAGAGAGCTACTATTTTTGAAGAATTGAAAGCACTGAATGATAATGGCACATGAGAAATCATAAACCTGCCCAACAGAAAGAAGATAGTATGTTGTAAATGGATTTTTTCTATCAAAACAAGGTTTGAGGGCAAGATAGAAAGATACATAGTACGTTTGGTGGCTAGGGGTATACACAAACATATGGTCTTGACTATTAGGAAACATTTGTAGTTGTTGCAAAGTTAACTTATATAAGGGTGCTTCTTTCCATTGCAGCAAACTTAGATTGAGAATTACATCAATTAGATATTTCAAATGCATTTTTAAATGGAGACAAGGAAACATTGAGTTTGCAAGTTGATGAAGTCCTTGTACGGATTAAAACAATCTACTAGAGCATGGTTCACTCGATTCAGCAATGTCATGAAGAGCTTTGGGTACACACAAAGTCGAGAAGATCATTCTCTCTTTGTCAGACTGACAAGGGATGAAAAAAATCTATTTTAATTGTGTATGTATGATATAATGTCATAATGATCACACGTGATGATAATGATGTGATTGCAAAGGTGTACAATCTGAATTCAAAATAAAAGACCTTGGAAAACTTCAATATTTCCTAGGAATAGAAATAGTAGGAAAACTTGGTTGTCTAGCAAATACTTCAATGAAAAAAATCAGAAGCAACAAAATACAAACGATGATGCTCAAACTGATAAAAAGAGGTATTAACATTTGTTTAGCATAGTTAGTCAATTTATGCATGCCCCCATGGTAAGACATCAAATTGCAATGGACTAGATTCTTCAATATTTGAAAGGGACACTAGGGAAAGGTATATTGTTCAAGAAAAGTGATAATTAAATAGTTGAAGGATTTGCCGATGTCGATTGGGTCGATTCACTTGAAGATAACAAGTTGTTTCAAGGAGTAGTGAAGAGGCAGAATATCAAGCCATCGCACAAGGGGTATGTGGATTAATTTGGATTGAATAACTATTGTTAGACCTATGCATTGCATTTGAAAACAAAATGTAGTAATATAGTGACAATAAATCTACTATAGCAAATTCACAATCTGACAAATTTGCTATAGCATGTTGTTTGTAGATGATATTATTTTGGTAGATGAGACACGTGAAGCGGTAAATGTTAAACTAGAAGTTTGGTGGAAAGCATTAAAGTGAAAGGTTTTGATTTAGTAGGATAAAGATAAGATATATATCTGAAATTTAAGTTTAGCAATACTAGACATAAAGAAATAATTGTTAAGATAGTAGATGGCAAGTTGTCTAGAGCGAAGAGCTTTAAGTATTTAAAATCATTTTTGCAAAACGAAAGAGTGATTAAGAGAGATGTTTTACGTAAAATACAAGCGGGATGATTAAATGGAAAAGGGCGTCGGGTGTTTGGGATCGTAAAGTACTTTTAAAACTTAAGAAAATTTCTATAAAGCGATAGTTAGACCTACTATGTTATATGGTACTAAATATTGACCTATGACTCAAGCACACTAGCGGAGGATGAGTTACAGAGAAGAGGATGTTAAGGTGAATGTGTAGACATACGAGGATGGACAAAATAAGAAATGAAAACATTAGAGAAAAAGTCGAGTTGCATCTATTGAGAAAAACTACAAGAGGCGTTTAAAATGGTACGAACATATACTTAGGCGGTCAATAAATGCTCTGGATAAACGATGTGAAACTATGACAAATACGCACATCAAACGAGGAAGATAAAAAAATGTAGATAGTAACAATAAAATAAAATTTATTTAAGTATAGGGGATAGAGTCAAATGACATGGAAGAATTCATACTAGGCTTGGTTGTTATTGTATTCTAATCAAATGAAACATGTTCGTATAGATAGGAACTTTATAAAATCTGAGATTGAACATGGGAAGATCCATCCTTGTTATGTCCTTCAGAATCACAAGATGATGAGCTTCTTACTAAAATGTTGCTGAAGAAATGTATCAAAGTTGGGAATGATTGATTTTCATTCACAAACTTGAGAGAGAGTCTTGGAATAAGGATCATGATAAGGGTCACTAAAGATAAGGTTAAGGATGACCGAAGATAAGGATAAAAATTATCTAATTAGTCATGATGTAAATTAGATCTAATTCTTAGGCTTAATTTTAGGGATTTATCCTAAGTTAGAGATAAGATAAAGATCGTAGAGTTATATATATATTTATATTATCTTTCAATGGAAATATAGATTTCTTCATAATCCTTTTATGATTTCATCGATTTCAAATTGGCTTTAATACAGTCGATGGCCATGTTTTTGGCTAAAGCATGGACTAAGTCCTCCTAGCTCCAAAACTAACTTAGGATTAAACAAATAGTAATTTCTTGACATCAAATTTATAGAAGCAAAAGAGTTGAGCAATTACCACTTTCACGCTCAGATAGACTTTGTTCTTGTAACTGATAGATTGATTTGGTTTTTGAAATAATGAAGAAGATAGGAGGAGAGATGATTCATGCAATAGGGACCAACCACCTTCGCTCTCAGTTTCCAAGGTTGTGTTTGCCAACCAATTAACATGATACTAATTACTATCAAAATCTTACCCAAGAGCAAGGCAGGCTTAAAATCTCGACCCGTGCCGAGGTCTCAATCCCAAATCGGAATGAAACCGTTTCGGTATCGGATCATGCAGTGTCGATATAGTTTCCATATTTTTTAAATATAAATATAAATCTATATTAATATTTGATTATTAAAGATGTCTATATTTTGAGATGTTGAATTTATATTTTAATATATTCTCATAAGATAATACCAATTAAATTATTATAAAAAATATTTTAAAAAATAAGTAATTCTTAAAATTCAAAACTAAATTTAAAATTATAAAAATAATTGTAAAATTATTTGAATATTTTAAATTATTTTTTAATGTATTTGTAATTTTTTTATTTTACAAATTTTATTTGAAATGTTTAAGAATTATATAATTTTTTTAATTTTTTAGATTGTTTTAAATTTATGTTTAATTTTAAAATTATTTAAAAATTTTAATTTATTTTGAAAAATAAAATTCAAAATTATTTAAAATTTTGAAATAATTTTTAATATTTTAAAATTATTATTAATAATAATTTACTTATAAAAATAGATATTTAAAAATAAAAAATTAACTACATCAAAAACACAAAAAAAAATTGTGATCCCTTGGCGTAACATCCACGGAGGATTATAGGAATATACAATATTTTATTAAAAAATTTTGAATTTTAAATTAGTTTTTATATATTTTAATGGAATAATATAATTAGGATTTTAAAAAAAAATAATTATTTATTTAAATCAAAGATAATTAGATTTTTAAAAAAATTAATAACATAACTAAAAAATAAATAAATAAAATATTTATTATATATTTTAAAATTAAAATAAATAAAATATTTATTATATATTTTAAAATTAAAATAAATAAAATATTTAAATAATTAAATAATTTTACTAGAATTTAATTAACTCTCTTTGAATTATCCCCATCCATCCTGAGAATTGTTTTAATTTAAAAAATCATTTAATTAAAAAAACGAACAAGCGCAGCCACGACCCCTCCGATGCGGCCGCGGGGGTCGCGCGGCCCCTCCGGCGTGGCCAGGGGTTGCGCAACTCCTCCTGTGTAGTAGTTGGCATCGCAACGCCCTTCTTGTGCGACCACTAACCTCGCCATGGGCGTCGCGGCGCCTCCGCCTTCTACGGGACTGGTGTCGAGTTCGTGTCGGTGTCGACCAGCGGGCGGAATGAAATGTTTCACCAGTTTCGACTGGCTAGACATGAGATCTCAAACCATGTTGAAGAGGATTAATTGTCTTTTAACAATGGACGGTCGTGGCTTTAGCCAAAGAATGGACTGGACACTTCTCCCAGCCCTCAAAGCAGGAAGAGCACATTCAACTAATAATTATGGAAGCAAAAGAGACAAGAAAACGATGAGTAATTACCTACGACAACAATTGACCATCTTCGACTTAAGATGAACTTCGTTCGTGACTGATAAATGACTCTTGTAGTAGACTAATCCATAAGAGAGAGGAGAAAATGTTGGGAGGCACACCTATTTTTGAGATAATAAAGAAGACGATGGGAGAGAGATTAGTGCCAAAACAAACCATCTGTGCCTTAGTTTCCAAGGTCGTATTCGTTGATATATTCCTAATCGCTTTGGAAGTCGGACTTAGAGAGGATGAGTTGGCCTTAATGCAATCAAGAGTCATGGCTTTAGCTAAAAGCTAGGACTAGGTTCTTCTCATAAAAGACATAGCATGTAAAGTTAACAACTTAGGATTTGCAACAGATGCCATTTCTTGAAATTATTAAACTACTAATTATGGAAGCAAAAGAGTCATGAAAAGGATAAGCAATTACTTGAGATGGTAACTGACCACCTTCTCCCTTAGTTATACTTCACTCCTATGGCCAATAGATTGCACTTACAATAAGCAATTACCTACGATGGTAACTGACCACCTTCTAACTTAGATACACTTCGTCCTATGGCCAATAGATTGCTCTTACAACCAATTGCTCGATCAGTGAGAGAGAAGAGAAATGTATGTAGGCACCTAATTTCTAAGACGATGGGAGAAAGATTATTGCTACAATAGCAACCGACTACCTTCAACGTCAATTTCCAAGGTCGTATTCTCCAATTGATTGGCATGATTCTTATCGCTTTTGAAGTCTCGTCTCAGAAAGATGAATTGGCTTTAACACAGTCGACAATCGTGACTTTGGCCAAAGCGTGAATTGGGTCCTTCTCCTAGGCCTCTCAAAGTAGGCAAAGTTAACAACAACTTAGGATTTGCAACGGCGACTGACCTCCTACACCCTTAGACTTTGTTCCTACAATTGATACATTGTTTTTATAGTCAATCGATCGATTATAGAGAGAGAGAAGTGTTAGTAGAGACACCATCTTCACCTTCAATTGACTAACACGATTCTAATCACTTTGGAAATCTCACCTAAAGAGGATGAATTAGCTTTAACATAGTTGACTCACATGGCTTTGGCCAAAGCATAGGCGCGTCCTTTTTGCAGCTCTCAAAGCAGGAAGAGCTGACAACAACTAGTAGTTTCATATAATCATTAAACTGATAAGCACGGGAGAAAAATAGTCACAAAAAAGATAAGCAATTACCCGCATCAACAACCTACCACCTTCACCCTTGGTAGGCTTCATTTTTGCTGCCAATGGATTACTCTTCGGTTGATCGATCAATTAAAGAGAGATAAGGCAAGGGTTTTAGTTTTTTCTTCTTGGTTAACAATAGTTTGATTTATTGGGAAAAAATAGATTAAAAAAAACATATTGTTGTTATCTTTTAAAGGAGGCCTATTTTTTTTTAAATTATAAAACAATGTCTCAACCTATGATGTTTGACCTAAATGTATTTATATCCATCAGGCCTAGATTTTGTAACCCAGACCAAATATATATTATTAAACTGACTCAGATTTGAATTGACTAATCAATTTTTTAATATGAAAATAATATAACTCTGTCCAAAATATCTTTTTACCCACCTAAATAATATTTTACTCAGATTTGAATTGGCTTACAAGGAAAAACTCAACCGGATCGATCCCTTCGAAAACCCCATGAAACTACGGGACAAACTAGTCGAGTTTCATGAAGGAACGGACGACTCTAAGGTAACAAAGCACGATTTACTTTTGAACCAATTATTTAATTGTAAAATGTTAGATAGAGAGACCACTAGTCAACTACACTCAAGGATAAAAGGCATCCTAAATAGGCTCCACATAAGCGGACACAAACTCGAAAACCGCAACATCGTAAGGTGCGCTCCAAAAGCGTTTCCTAGAAACTCTCTATGGGCATCTATGGTAGATGCATACAAAATTTTGAAGGATATTTCATTAATTAAATTAGATGAAAAATTTTGTGAATTAGAATTATATGAGTTAACTCATTTCAAACGAAAGGTAATGTCTTATTTGAGGTCAAAATAAAGCAAAGAATCCAAGCCAAAGTCTCGACCAAAACAAGAGTCTGAAAGTGAGTAAACAAGAGTCAGATTCAAATTCCAATAACGAAGAAAAAATAGTAAACAAGGTTCGAAAAATATTACAAAGAAAAAGAAGTTTTCTAAAAGAGAACTGAAAAAGGTGGTACAAAACAATTCGGGTAAACCTAAATCGAAGGTAACGTGCTACAAGTGCAATGCTAAAGATACTACAAGTATGAACGCCCTAACCTAAAGGAGGAGAACCCCAAGAAATCAAGAAAGAGAAAACACTCAAGGCTACTTGGGACGAGTCGACTTCGGAGGAATCGAATGAGAAGGAACCGACGCAGTCCAACTCGCGATCGATCGCTCCTCGTGAGCAGTCGAGGCAGCGGGAAAATTTGACTAGGGATTGGTAGGAAGTGGGAAGAGGAGAGAAGGAAAAAGTTTAGGTTAAAAGAAAAATAAATAAATAAAATTAATAGGATTAATATTTTTAAAAAATCAATTGATCTTTAATCGAGTTAATAATAATGATATTTCTTAAAATTATCACTATAGGTAATTTGTTTTTTTTAATTTTAAGATTAATAATATTTAATAAATGTCAGAAAATTACTGTAATAATAGTATATTTTAGTAATGTATGGATCTAGATCCGAATCAAGATTTGCACTCGTATATTATGGCAGTTAGGTTTCCTCGAGTAAATAAGAGGCAAGCGAAGGATGTAGGGCGAGCGAAGGATCAAGGGGCAGAGCATAGTGGATCGTCAGTTTCCTTGGTGAGCGCTTCACATATATTCACCTCACCAATGCCCTTCAACAGGTTAATGAATCTTCAACTCCCTTTTTCGATTTGACATCTTGTAGATCTATGGAATTCCTCTGGTTTTTTAAGCTGTCTACTAAAAATCATCATTTTAGGGTTCCCTAGTTCTATTTTGATTTTCGGGAATTGCTTTAGTATTTGTCCCCATTTACTACTGAGATTGTGGAGTTTAAGTTATCTTTTCTAGGGCTTGAATGTTTACTAAGAAACGTTTAAATATTGAAATTGATTCTAGTTTTTTTTTAATTATTTGATCCTGATTCTGTTAAATAATGATGACTTTCAGTGCTGGCATTCTTATATTTCTAGGGAGTTAGAAAAGACAGGAGAGGAACAGAAAGGAAAGACATTTAAAAAGAAAGAGAAGGGAAATAGACGGCTAGATCATATATTGTCTTAGGAATATTGTAATGCACATAAACTTCGACTAATTATTTCTCGAACTTGCAATCTTCTAATTAAGTTAATGAAAACCAGGCAATTCTAGGAGTTGAAAATTATGATAACATTTTTCAGTTCTTACTGTTTCATTTAAAACACTTGAAACTGGAATACCTAAAATACAAAAGTACTTGTAATTAAAATATGATGACTCATGAAAGCATCAAAGTAACAAAATGAAAAATTAAAATGGTCATCAAAAGAAGTAACATATAATCTTTAGATAATGAAAATAATTTGTTAAAGCATAGCCTAAAAGTACATAACAACTATTATCATAAATGATAAAAGTATAGGAAAAACTAAATATATTTTTTTAAAATTAACTTATCATTCCAATTAACTTTTTAGTAAAAATTATATTGGAAGTACCAAACCAACTTTAAACATATTTTCATTCGTATCCATTCTATGTTGATCATGTACTAGTAGTTATGAAAGTTCATACTATTTTAATCAATGACCAATAACCACCTCAATGAATACAAATTTTTCATTAATATTCTTTCCAGATTGATCAGGCAATAGTGATAATTTATACTATTTCAAACTATCATTGATGAACCACCTGAATCTAAACCATGTAATATGCATGGATACAGAATATAGACCCGATGGCTTTGTTGCATGGATACAGTTACGGATACGGGTATCGTATCGAATACTATACGGATATGATAATACGGCAAATTTTGAAAATATAAAATACGATACAGCTAGAATACGACTATCGTTAATATATATATATATAAGGGCAGCCCGGTGCACGAAGCTCTCACTATGCAGCGTCCCGGGGAAAGATCCATTGCACGCAACCTTACGTTGCTTTTTGTAAGAGGTTGTTTTCCGGATTCGAACCCATGACATTTTTGTCACAAAGCAACAACTTTATATATATATATATATATTGTTGCTAAAAAGTGCGAAGTACAAAAAATCGCTCAAGGATCATGGGGCTTAAAGCGCAATGCGAAGTGCACGCTTTATGGAAAAACCTAATAAACAAAAGAACTAATATATCTAATAAAAATTATTATAATTTTTTAAATTTTAAATATAAAATTATTAAAATATAAATTAATTAATAAAAATTATTAGAAATTTTTAAAATTATTAAAATATAATTACGATTTATATGAATTTAATAATATTTATTAGATTTTTTAAATATAAATTATTAAAATATATGTAATTATATTTTTTAAATTTTAAACATTAAATTATGAGAAATCAGAATATAAAGAATTAATAATATTTATTAAAAATTACTTTAAATATAAAATAAAATTAATAAAACTTATTTAAAATAATTTTAAATATATTTTTTTATGTCTTTTATTAGGGTTATTTAATTAAAATTTATTTGAATTATCCTCATCTATATGAGGAATTGTTTGAATTAATTAATTAATTATAAATCCAAAAAAACGAAGTCACGAGTCGATGACGCCGCAGTCATCATGACGCATCCAGCATTCACCGGACAAGTCCAGCGACGCTATCCAGCGTTCACCGGACAAGTCCAACGACGCCGGAAGTGTCGCCAGACGCATCCGACATTCACGGGACGAATCCGACGGCGCCGGAAGCATCGCTGGACGCATTCGACGGCACTGGCGACGCGTCCGGCGACGCGTCCAAAGCCATCGGACGCGTCAAGATGCCCGCAGCAGTTGGCAATGTCGAGGGCATTGTGACGCAATCGACGATGCCGGAAGCATTGCCAGACGCGTCTGACGGCGCCGGAAGCGTCACCGGACGCCTCCGGCAACGTCGTCGGACGCCTCCGACCCTGCCAAAAGCGTCCCGCGACGCATTCGGCATCGCCGACACCAGGAAATGCAAAAAAAATAACCAGAAAGACAATTCGAAAAGATAAATCTTACCGATCGAGCAGACCCAAGTAGATGCGTCGAGAGGCACAAGAGGCAGATGGTCAGGCGGTGAACACGACGATCAGGCAGTGAACACGAATCGCCGTATTGATTAGGACTTTAAAGAAAATAAAAAAAAGAAGGTAAGTTAGTTGCGCCTCACGCAAGTGCGCTTTTGCGCGAAGCGCAGCGAAGCGAGCACTTCCGAGACCTCGTGCGCTTAGGAGGTCTCGAAAGCGCCAGGCTGGAGCCTCGTTGCGCTTAAGCGAGCGCTTCATGTGCTTTTGACAACTATGATGTAAAATCATGAAAAATGATGAAAACCGAGACTTTTAGATATTGTTCGTCAAAAAAATTGAAAGCCAAAAAGAAAAAGAATCTAAAAGACTAGGACTTATATTTAAATTTCTAAATCAAATCTTTTAAACAAAAATGATGAGTGTTTAGGCACTTGAGGAGTGGAGAAGAAATCAAAAATAATAATTTAGGGCTTAAAGGGCGAGCCGCGGCGACAGAAAGGGAGGCGGACAATGTGAAAGAGGCGATGAAAGACGAGTAAGACGAGGACGAGCAGAAAAAAGATTAGGGTTTAGGATTTAAAAACCCACAACCCAATTCATTTTTATTAATTATTTTTCAATTAGTCCTAGAAATTTTCAAATTTTTTCAATTAATCCCTAAAAATATTTGCAATTTTATCCAAACATATCCAAAAAAAGACATATCCTAGTAGTATCCTTGTCATGCCCTTGTCGTGTCCAAAATGTATTTGCCTGGTCAAACCTCAAAAATGTCCACGACACATTTTTAGTAGTATGTGATACGCGTAATTGCATATCGTATCCGTATCTGTCGTATCTGTGTCCAATACTTCAAAATAAAATCGAAGTATCTGTACTACCCTAACCCTTATAGTTTCAACTACTGATTATTAAGGAAATCTTTAATAAAAAAAATGTCAACATAATGCCCTGTGAGGCTAAAGTTTATAAAATAACAATAAAACATGTTATATGCCTTAATTATTTGGGATCACCTATATAGATATTTTGTTGTCATCAAGCTATATTTAAGGTCATGTAACTGGTAATCTTTATCATTTAAATCTGGTTTGACTTCAAGGTATATGCATTATAAGAAAAATTATATAAACAAGGTGTTTTCATTGAGATGGCTATTGGTCATTGTTGGAGATAGTATGAACCGTCATAATTACCAATCAACATAGAAGGGATACGAATGAAAATATGTTTAAAATTGGTTTGGTGATTCCAATATAACCTGGTCACCTATACAGCCATTGTGATATGCACATGGCAAGATTTTAAGATTATTTCTGAAGCATCATAAAAGACTATCAAGAAGATAGTTTCTTAAAGAAATTAGTTAAAGATCTGTGTTTTTCTACTCATTCATGACTTTTTGCATTTTTTATTTCAGCTTAAATGTGTCCAACATCTGATACAAACACCATAATATAACATTCAAAACATATTGCAAAGTGAACATAAAATTTTGACAAGGGAATATAATGCAATATGAGAAGAGAAATTTAATAGATAGCAATTAGTCTAATTTAAGTGAATGTTAGAAATACTATAGTATTAATTGTTGACATGCCAAGCAAAAAAATATTCTTAGTATAACCATCAGTTGATCCTTCATGGTCCAAAAATGGCGGTGCCCTGCGTTAGTTTTGAACTGTCCATTAGACTATCTCGTTCGGCTATATGATATCATAATATGGGATTGTTTATCTATATTGCAAGAATGAATAACATACTGCGTCGTGGTTAGAGTAATTTACTTGATATATGGTGCTCATTATTTTCATACTGGAATAAACTTGAATATGAAAAGTAAAGAGCGAAACAGCAATTACCAGCCATTATTGCAGTAGGATATTGTGTTCAATGCTATCAATCTAAAGCAAACATGTTGTATTTTCCTTTCTTATTTTAGTAGACAACACTCAACAACCAACAGTACCATATGAGGAAGTTGAAAGAGTTGCTTGAGCTTTGACTTCTTTCTTCCACATTTTGCTTCACTGGTGGCATGATAAGTTCTCTATGGTTGATTTCGTGCTTGGAAATCTCAGGTTCACACAGAGATATTTTTCAGTAATGGAGACCTTTGGAGGGCTTGCAATACGAAGGAGAATCTGGAAAGACATTTTAAGTTTACTGGTGGGAAGGTTTTCACTCGTTTCCCTCCTGAACCTAATGGATATCTACATATTGGCCATACTAAGGTAGAATAATTCTGCTTACTATGGTATTATCATTAATTTAATATTTATGTTTTACATCTTCAAGCACTGTTTATTGATTTTGGAAAGATAGGGATCATGCTACTTAAGGTGAGGTGAGGAATACATGATACATCTCTTCTCCGCTTTTATATAGTGTTAAACATGACTTTACTTTGCTGCTTCTGCAGTTAAAATAACAATCGTGGTCCTGATAAATTTTTAGGGATAAACTGTGTCAATTTTGTGTGCCTCTCTCTTGTTTGTCTTCCTTGAAATGAAAATTTGGTTTGTAAATTAAACACTGTTTATTTGTATGTGGTCGTCAGACAAATTCTGGTCTGGATTAGAATAGTAGCAACAAATTAATTTTTTTTGTTTGATGTAGGTATCATGTGCGTATAAAAAATCTCTAATTCATCGTGATCCTGATAATTACATTACCAACCCTAACCCTAGCAAAAAGCAAAAATAACGCAAACTCCCAAATGCAAATGCAGTAGTAAATAGGGGATACAAACTAAACAAGTTCTCAGAAAACGGGCTTTAAAAACCAGAAGAATTCCACGCATCAAAACTAAAAAAAAAAGACAAAGATTCACTAACCTGCGGGTGTTGAATTGGATCCCATGGCGTTAGCGAGGGGAATCGTGCTCACTAATCCTTCGCCAAAGCCTCCGCCGCTCGCCCTAATCCGCCGCTCGCCCGTCTCTCGCCTTACTTCTATACCCCTTATGTACCCTCTCGACCCGATGGTATCCAGATCCGTAATCCGTCAATGTTAAATGGGCTAACTATTTCCGTGCTCAATTAATCTATCCGATCCAGTCAACGGTCAGCGTTGTATTTGCGGCTTGTCTGCAAGAGCAGAATCACAACAGTTTGCGAAGGCTAAGAAGAAAATAAAAATCAAAAAGGTATTGGTGAAGAATCATCTACCGTAAGGATTATAGAACAAAATCATATTATATCAATTTGAATTTTTTTTTCTTATACCTAAGTTTGTTTTTATATTTTTACTGTGATTTACTAAATGATAATTTTAATTTTTCCTCAAAACACGTAGGCTTTGGAAATGTCCAAATAGCATAGTCTCCCTTAGTTAAATACTCAATTTATCCTTTTGAAGTAAACAAGACAATTTTTGAACCACAAAGGTGTCTCGTCGGAGATAACGACTTGTGTCTGAAGCAAAGGCGACCAACGGCAAGCGGTGCAGCTAATTTTTTAACGAACGATGAACGATGATCCTCTGCTAGCCTAAAAAGTTGAACTGAGAGGAGGTGGCAAACGTCAGGGCGATGGCGAATAATATTCAATGAACATTGCAATTTTGACAAATACTACAAGAAAATTGAGATTTCACAACACTTAAAAAATAATATTTTTTTAATGTGTTGTCTTTCTTTTTTACAACGCTTTTCACTAAAAGCGTTATCTAAGTTTTATATTTCTTATTAAAGGCAATGCACAATAAGCATTGTCTATTAGTATTTTTTTTTATCAAAGACAACACTTTTTAAAAAGCATTGTTATAAGTGTTTTTCTTTAATCTACAACAACGTTTTAACGGTGTTATCAATGTCACCTATCTTCTCCGTCAAAACCTCCCTTAGCGAAAACTCCACAAAATTAAAACCTAACCTCCCAAACTGTTCACCAAAACTCCACAAAATCCATCTCCATGAAACTCCGAAAATCCTCTGCTAAGAAAAGTTGAGCAGAGGAGAATTGTGGCAAGCGTCAGGGCGATGGCGAATAATATTTAGTGAACATTGTAATTTCAGCAAATACTACAAGAAAATTGAAATTTCACAACATTTAAAAGACAATATTTTTTTTTAAAGTGTTGTCTTTTTTTTTTACAACGCTTTTCACTAAAAGCGTTATCTAAGTTTTATATTTCTTATTAAAGGCAATGCTCAATAAGCATTGTCTATTAGTATTTTTTTTTATCAAAGACAACACTTTTTAAAAAGCGTTGTTATAAGTGTTTTTCTTTAATATCTACAACAACGTTTTAACAAGTGTTATCATTGTCACCGAACTTCCTCCGTCAAAACCTCCCTTCGCGAAAACTCCACAAAATTAAAACCTAGCCTCCCAAACTCATGTTCACCAAAACTCCACAAAAATCCATCTCCACCGAAACTCCATAGAAAACCATCTCCGCTGAAACCCTCCTCCCGCCACCCACACCTAACCTCCCCCACCACCTAGCCTCCTCCGCCACCCCTCCGCGCCACCAACGACCTAGCTTCCTCCTCCACTCTGTCGTCACTCTTCTTCTTCGTTGTTTTCTTTAACTCTTTTTCTTTACCATTGTCGTTCACTATATTCCCCTATGCCAGACAACAACGAGGGCAAAGGAATCAGGAGGGATTTTTTTTCAAAGTTAGGTGACATTAACAACACTTGTTAAAGACCAAACCACTTGAGGGCAAAGACATGGGCAAGTCAGAAGAGGTTTGAAGGCTGCAGATATAGACTAGCAGACGGATAAAGCGGATAACCATATAGACGAGGAGGTAGAGCGGTTTATTAAAAGGTTCAATGAGCGACCGCCTCACTAAATACTCAACAATACAGCCAACTGA